>NW_020664409.1:75304002-75380541 GCF_002925995.2 Terrapene triunguis
ACGGAGTGTCCTCTTTTTTGAAAGTTCAAATATGGTAACCCTACTGAAAGACACTTTGAATTGACAACGAGGAGTCCTCGTTGTTTTTGCTGATACAGACTAAACACAGCTACTGCTCTGAAACCTTTGAATTGACAGATAACTACAACTCTGTCACTGTTAGGATTTAGATGATAACTCATTTGTGTGTACGTGTTTGGTTGCTTTAACCTGTAAATAACTCCCTAATTGCTTTTTCCTCATCAATAAACCTTCAGATAGTTTATTACAGGATTGGCTACAAGCATTGTCTTTGGCATAGGATCTAGGGTACCAATTGACCTGGGCTAAGTGGTCTCTTGGGATTGGAAGCAATCTGAATGTGGTGTGATTTTTGGTGAAAGTAATCATTTTTCACTAAGTCCAGTTTGTCTGGGTGGCAAGATAGATTGGAGGATAAGGGGACTGTCAGTGACTCCATGGTAAGACTGTTATAGTGATCCAGGAGATCACATTTGTTACTGACTTGGTGAAATCTAATTATAGCACACACCACCAGTTTGGGGCGTCTGTCATGTTTTTGACAGTCTGCCCTGAGGTAGGCACTCACAGTCATGAACCACTCCAGACAGCGTGACAATTATATCAACAACAAATGTTGCTATTTACAACTTTGAAATAAACCATTAATATGTATTGAATTAGGTCTCTTGCATAGCAGTGACCAGTGCTACAGCTAGGCCACTGGGCCAGCCAGAGCTGTTAAGTTTTTAATTAGGGGTTGGAGAATTAATTCCATGTGAATATGCTGCATCTAAGTCTAGCATTATGGCTGAGAAAGAGATGAAGCTAGGTCTCCCCTTCCATATTTCCATACAATGCAGCCATTAGGAGAGTCACCCAGCTGTTCTAGTGTGTTGCCTCCTTAAATAAATTTGTCCTTTTTAGATCACTTTAAAAGGGCTGGTATCTAGTGTGGGTCAATTGTTGGTAACAGTTTAACTGTGCAAAAAACATCTCTGCAACTGACCTCCTGGATGACCCACAAAATCCTCAGCTGCATGTGAAAAGGAAAACTGGCTGAGCAGGTATTTAACTGCCAAAGAACCAGGATATTGTTTTTGTTGGAATGCAAAACGGGCAAAAACCACTCTCAAACACTTCATCACAATTCTAATGGCAGCAGTTCCCCAGCAAATGCACCCCGTTCATATGTGTCAAATGCTTCTGGCCAAGTTTATCCTTGGGGTAAATCCTTTGAGTGCACTGGAGTTACCCCAAGGATGAATTTGGCCCTCTGATCACACCAGCTCAGCTTCAGCATGAGGACTAAACTGAGCCATTTTGACAAGAGGTGTTGAAATGTTGTTCCACAAACAAATGCTACCAAACGGTGAAAAACAAAAAACTTCTTACCATTATATGTAGCCACAAAGAAGAGGATTAGTTTGGAGTTGCTGCCTTAATACTGTCTTACTATAGGGGATGATGAGATGTCATGTGGGGGAGGGGGGGTATAGGTTTGGGAGTAAGGTGCTTTTAGTAGCTTTACATAGTTTGAGGGAATAGCATTAATACGATTTCTAGGTTTCATTCAAATGAGGAGCACTCTCAAGATTTCAAGTCAAAAAGCTTCCCTGTGAGACCTGGAGGAACATGCTTTCCTTGGGCCCTTTTAGTCCACACACTTTACAGGTTGTACATATGTTCCTAATTTTAGAGGCTGAAATATTTTCTATATGTTCAGTTGTGTCATTTAAGCACAACCCTGTAGTGGGAGTGGTGCAGAGCTGCCCAGCCTGGGGAGGAACTATGGCAGGAAATCAGAGGATGAATTCCTGCCAGAGATTCCTGAAACACAGGGGCGAGTGCTTACTGCTCTACCCTTTCAGGGGTTGCAGCGTACTCACCTGGTCAGCTGCACTAGCTGGTTCATGGAAGGGTCAAATCCATGGCCTCTCTCCCCCCTCATAGGGTGTCATGCTCCAAGGGGCACACAGAGGCATGTGATCTTGAGATCACAGATGTTTGTCTGCATTAGATCTTTGTACTCGCCCATCCCCTTACCCAGCTGGGAAACAGCCAGGCATAATTTGGCCCTAAATTATTTATATGTGTTTCCTGCACTGGCCACTGACCTTGATGTTGAAAAGAGGATGTGTGTTGTGATTCACCAAACACTGCTATAGAAAGTTACAAAATAGAATTCTGCAATAGCTACTTGCAGAAGTTACAATCTTTCAATCCATTTATTAAAGTGCTTGCAGCGTAGCAGAAACAATGATAAATATTGAACTGAAAAAGTTAGACTCTATTAAATAAAAAGTTAGGAAACTCAGTGCACAGTATTAGCAACTTCATTGCCTGTTTTCTTTATCGTCCCTGAATAGGCTGCTCATGTAACAAAACGTTGCCAAGCACTACCACTTTAGACATTCTGTATTCTCAGATAGGGGTGGCAGCAAATTCCAACTGCATCAGTCAGTGGAAAACCACTCAAGTGACCTTGGAGAATTGTTACATGCAAGGGCAACTGAGTCACATGAATCTCTGACATTATCTATCTTCCCATTTCAAAGGTTAAACATATATCCCTAGGAGATTGGAAGGCTGCCAACTCTAGCAGGTGTTTTTATCTCTAGGTTATAAGTGGTCATTGATTAATGAATAATGATTTAACTTAATAAAGCTTCCTTTCAAGGAACAAAATGGGTCTGACAATGTTATATCAAGTCTCATATCCTGTTTCTGAGAGCGGTAGGTACCAAATGCTTGAAGAAGGTGTAAAGCCCCCGTAAAGAGCAATAATGCAATAACATACCTCTGGTGGAAGTCTTTTCCTAACCCCAGGCAGTTAGTGGTTGGCTCATGGCCTGAATCATGAGACCAGGCTGAGCAGGATTATGAGATAGGGCTGGGTGAACATTTCTGCAACTATTCACTCAAATAAGAAGCTGGATTCACTTTGGCTGTGTTCATGCCTCTCTTCATACACTCCAACTAATGAGTTGTAGGCATAGATTAAGGAATAGTCACACAGCATGAATACTGATCCTGTAAACAAGTGCATTCATTCTGGAAACCCAGTTCTAAGATTTACAGTTCTCCAATCAGTGTAAAGGAATAATACTATGAAACCTATGGGTTCAATCAAAACTAATCAATGCAACTCAAATTTTGAATACTGACTACTTGTAACAACTGCTTGCAAACAATCTACAAACCACCAATTATTCACAAAAATCATTTTGTGAATAATTTTGAATAATGAGCATATTTGAGAATATTTAAACAGGTGCTTTGCACATAGAAACTAAATTCTTCAAATCTATTATTCATTGGGTTCCACTAAGAAACAACCCCTGTTTTTTCTGACCATTTTTAGACACACTTACATATGGGGCTTTGTCAGAAAATTCCAAATTATGTTGAAATGGAATGTAGCAAAAAGGTAAAGTAGTTGATGCTCATAGGTGACTGACATACTTGTCATGACATGAACCTGTGCAAATTTAATCAGTGACATGCTGTGTTCCAGATCAATATCTTTCTTGAGAGTTGACCAGCATGCTAATCAAAACACTCTACAAGCATGCCAGTTTGTATCTGAATATTTCACCATACTCCAAGTATTAATACATGCTTACAACTTCCCTAGGCAAGTGAGGCTAAAGAAACAGAGAAACAGCAGCAGCAAGTTCTACTGGGAAGTGAATCAGTTCTAAGGTGGGTTGGTCAACATTCTACAAGCAAACAGAGGATAGTGTTCTCACCAGCAGGGGCCTGATTTTCCATTACCCTGAATGACTGTTTTACACCCACTTTGCACATGGTGCAGGGCAATGGAGAATCAGACCAGGAGTGAAAACAGGATACATAACACAGAAACTGGCTAGTGCAAAGACTGTAAAAGGAGAACTTAGTGTCTACTTTGGTACTATAAGTACAATTATGGGGGGAGGGATAGCTCAGTGGTTTGAGCATTGGCCTGCTAAACCCAGGGTTGTGAGTTCAATCCTTGAGGGGGCCACTTGGGGATCTGGAGCAAAATCAGTACTTGGTCCTGCTACTGAAGGCAGGGGGCTGGACTTGATGACCTGTCAAGGTCCCTTCCAGTTCTAGGAGATGGGATATCTCCATTAATTATTATTAGCTGAGATGGAACAAAACTGAATCCTTTTATCAGAAACTCGCTCGCTGCTTCTCTCAAATTCCAAATCTGGTGGTTCAGGTAAAATGGAAACTGGGTCTAAACCCTGCTTGGTTTTGCAAACCTAAAAGGGCTGTGCAAAACCCACCAGGATTTGCTCATTACAAAACCCCTTTTTTTAATACCACCCCTCCTCCCACTGAACTTTGGGGATTCAAATAACAAAACCCTGGATCTGAAATACCTTTAGTTTTCCAAAACCTAAATCAAACTTACACAAAATCATCCTCAGTCCATCTCAAGAAACCAGCACAGACTACTCTTAAGAACGGGGGGCCAAGAACTAAAGAAGTTGACTGCACAGATAAATGTGCAAATTTCTTGGTCAAACGAAGCATGAAATAGTGGTATCTTGGAGGTTAGCAAATGGCTGCTACAGGTTTACAGAGCATTCTACTTTCTTCTGCAAACAGAGGGGTGACTCTATACAGATGACATGCCTCCAACAGAGAAACCAGTTTCCTGGGGACAGGATAGCTAGAACATAATGATATTCCAGGCACAAAAGAAAATAAACCCAATAGAAAAGAAAATAGGAAAAGAAATAAAACCAATGTTATTGCTCTCTGGGCACTTCAGACTCTGAAACAGAAGACGACAATTTCTCCACATATTGATAATCATGGTGTGAATATTTTTAAGAGTGAGTCTGGAAAGGATTTATTATTATTTATTTATTTACAGGGAGACCACCAAAAAGCTAGGCACTATACAAACATGTTGGAAAGCATGATCCATGCCTTACGTACTTTACAGTCTAAAAGCACAACAGAAAAAAGGTGAGGGAAAGCTGTACATCATACAAGAGGAAGGGTCACAGTGATGTGTGCCCATGTCTTGATAACAGAATTTTGTGTTAGTTTCTTTGCTTTAAAAATATATAAAATAATCTCCAGCTAGGCAGCTATTTTTCTGTAAGAATGTCACAGGCTGGCTGGCCCTGTAAGGAGATGATCCCCCTGTGAGAGATCAGCTACTACCCCAGCTGATCTTGATGGGCTAGGGATCAGATGGTCCTGTTCAATTACTAGATGCAGAAGGAGTCATGGGATGCCTACAAAGGGCTGTGACAGCTCAGGGCGGAAGGGAAGCTACAGAAGGGTGGTTGGCTCTTCTGGTAGGCCCTAGAAAAGGGTTACTCTCAGGCAGATGGCCTGGAGGAGGACTAGGGGGCTGGCTCTGATAGATGGGTGACTCCCAGACAGGAAAACTCTGAGAGGCAGCCAGGGGCGGCTCTAGCTTTTTTGCTGCCCCAAGCACGGCAGGCAGGCTGCCTTCGGCGGCATGCCTGCGGGAGGTCCCCAGTCCCGTGGCTTTGGCATACCTGCCGCCCAATTGCTGCCAAATCTGCGGGACCGGCAGACCTCCCGCAGGCACGCCGCCGAAGGCTGCCTGACTGCCGCCCTCGCAGGGACCAGCAGGGCACCCCCCGCAGGGACCGGCAGGGCACCCCCCGCGGCTTGCCGCCCCAGGCACGTGCTTGGAGCGCTGGTGCCTGGAGCTGCCACTGTAGGCAGCACTCTGTAGGAGAACAGGGGAAAAACTAAGAGCTGAGCCCAGAAGGAGTGGGATACCCTTTTATTTAAGTTCCATTTGGGACTGTTGTCTAAGGCCCAGATCTACAAAGGGACTTAGGTACCTAAATCCCAGATTTAGTTGCTACTGCAGTCCACAAAACCAGGCTCAGCTTTTGCCTACCCCTGTAGGCACCTAAGTACACTTGGCACCTACATTTTCACTGTAGACATTCCCTAGGCATTTAAGTTTCTGTCTCTGGGCATGCACACTGCTGTCTCAGCCAGTTGCCCAGACTGGAAGACAAGTGTTATTAATAATAGTAGGGCCCAGATTTTCCTAGGTGTGATAGCTAACAGATTTCTTCACCAAATAGTCACTGAACCAACAAGAGGTGATGCCATTTTAGATTTGGTATTGGTGAACTTGGTGGAATGATGATAATCAATGGGACATGGTAATACCAGGGTACAACATATATAGGAATGACAGAATAGGTTGTGCTGGTGGGGGAATACATTATATGTGAAAGAAAGCATAGAGTCAAATGTAAAAATCTTAAATGAACCAAACTACCATAGAATCTCTATGGATAGAAATTCCATGCTTGAATAATAAGAGTATAGCAGTAGGAATATACTACTGACCACCTGACCAGGATGGTGATGTGACTGTGAAATGCTCAGGGAGATTAGAGAAGCTATAAAAACCTCAATAATAATGGGGGATTTTAACTACCCCCATATTGACTGGGTACATGTTGCCTCAGGACGGGATGCAGAGATAAAGTTTTCTGATCACCATAAATGACTGTTATTTGGAGCAGCTAGTCCTGGAACCCACAAGAGGAGAGGCAATTCTTTATTTAGTCCTAAGTGGAGCACAGGATCTGGTCCAAAAGATGACTATAGCTGAACCACTTGGTAATAGCAACCATAATACAATTAAATTTAACATCCCTGTGGGGGCGAGGGAAACACCAAAGAAGCCCACCACAGTAGCATTTAATTTTAGAAAGGGGGACTACACAAAAATGAGGAAGCTAGTTAAATAGAAATTAAAAACGTACAGAGCCAAAAGTGAAATACCTGCAAGCTGCATGGAAACTTTTTAAAAACACCATAATAGAGTTAAATGTATACCCCAAATTTTAAAAAGTGCCACCATGGCTAAACAACAAAGTAAAAGAAGCAGTTAGAGGCAAAAAGGCATCCTTTAACATTTGGAAGTAAAATCCTATTGAGGAAAATAGAAAGGAGCATAAACTCTGGTAAGTCAAGTGTAAAAGTATAATTAAGCAGGCCAAAAAAGAATTTGAACAGCAACCAGCCAAACACTCAAAAAGTAACAGCAATTTTTTTTTAAGTACACCAGAAGCAGGAAGCCTGCTAAACAAACAGCGTGGCCACTGGACCATCAAGATGCTAAAGGAGCACTCAAGGCCGATAAGGCCATTGCTGAGAAACTAAATAAATTCTTTGCATCAGTCGTCACTGCAGAGAATGTGAGGGAGATTCCCACATCTGAGCCATTCTTTTTAGGTAAGAAATCTGGGCAACTGACCCAGATTGAGGTGTCAGTAGAGGAGTTTTTGAAGCAAATTGATAAATTAAACAGTAATAAGTCACCAGGACCAGATTGTATTCACCCTAGAGTTCTGAAGGAACTCAAATGTGAAATTGCAGAACTACTAACTGTGGTTTGTAACCTATCATTTAAATCAGCTTCTGTACCAAATGACTGGAGAATAGCTAATGTGACACCAATTTTTAAAAAGCCTCCAGAGGCGAGCCGAGTAATTACAGGCCGATAAGCCTGACTTCAGTACCAGGCAAATTGGTTGAAACTATAGTAAAGAACAGAACACATAGATTAACATAATTTGTTGGGGAAAGAGTCAACATGGCTTTCTTAAAGGGAAATCATGCCTCACCAATGTATTAGACTTCTTTGAGGGAGTCAACAAGCACGTGGACAAGGGTGAGCCAGTCAATATAGTATACTTGGATTTTCAGAAAGCCTTTGACAAGGTCACACACCATAGGCTCTTAAGCAAAGTAAACAGTCATGGGATAAGAGGAAAGGTCCTCTCATGGACCAGTAGCTGGTTAAAAGATAGGAAACAAAGGTTAGGAATAAATGGTCAGTTTTCAGAAAGGAGAAAGGTAAAAGTGGGTCCCCCAAGGAGCTGTACTGGGACCTGTCTTGTTCAACGTACACATAAATGATATGGAAAAGGGGATGAATAGTGAGGTGGCAAAATTTGCAGATGATACAAAATTATTAAAGATAGTTAAATCCAAAGCTGTTTGCGAAGCGTTACAAAGGGATCTCACTAAATTAAGTGACCGTGCAACAAAAATGGCAGATGAAATTCAGTTTTGATACATGCAAAGTAACGCATATTGGAAAAAATAATCTCAACTACCCATACAAAATGATGAGATCTAAATTAACTGTTACCATTCAAGAAAGAGATCTTAGAATCATTATGGATAGTTCTCTCAAAAAATAATCCACTCAGTGTGCAGCGGCAGTCAAAAAAGCTAACAGAAAGTTAGGAATCATTATGAAAGGGATAGATAATAAGACAGAAAATAGCATAATGCTGCTATATCCATGATACGTCTACAGTTCTGGTCACCTCATCTCAAACAAGATATGTTAGAATTGGAAAAGCTACAGAGAAGGGTAATGAAAATGATTAGGGAAATGGAACAGCTTCCACATAAGGAGAGATTTAAAAGACTTGGACTGTTCATCTTAGAAAAGGGGAGATATGAAAGGGGTCTATAAAATCATATATGGTATGGAGAAAGTGAATAGGACATTGTTATTTACACTGTCACATAACACAGGAACCAGGGGTCAGCCAACGAAATTAATAGACAGCAGTTTTAAAACAAATATAAGGAAGTACTTCTTCACACAATGCACAGTCAATCTGTGGAACTCGTTGCTAGGAGATGTTGTGAAAGCCAAAAGAATAACTGGGTTCAAAAACAAATTAGATAAGTTCATGGAGGATAGGTCCATCAGTGACTATTAGCCAAGATGGTCAGGGATGCAATACCATGCTCTAGGTGTCCCTAAGCTTGGCCACTGTCAGAGTCAGGATACAGGGCTAGACGGACCATTGGTCTGACCCAGTATGGCTATTTGTGATGGGGTATTCACCCCCACACTATCCAGGAAAGGGCTAATGAGGCACAGAAGGGGCCAGTTAACCTGAGGGAGGATTAGGCTTGATAAGCAATTCTTTATTGAGGATAGAGCCCAGCTGATTCGGAGCAGGTGGGGCTAGTATAAAGCCAAACAGTGAGGGCACAAGGTGGCTGTAGTCACTCTCTGGGCACAAAAAGGTGAGTAGAAATAAATTCAGTAAAATCCAAGTAAAAGCCCTGGGATCCTAACGGAAAGGGTCAACCCCAGAGGAGTTGTGGGGAGAAAGAACCTGAAAAGACAGGGTAGGAAGAAGCCCACGGAAACAGCAGCAAGGAAGGGAACTGTGTAGACTTTGGCTGCTTGTTATAGGGTCCCAGGGATGGAACCCAGTGTAGAGGGTGGGTTTGAGTTCCTCTACCAGCCATGGGGAAGTGGCACAGGATTGTTGGAGATGCCAACAAGACAGCTGGTACAGAGGAATATGGCTACCCTGAAGGGAAAACTATAGTGACTTGGCTGGAAGGCCAAACCACAAACAGGGAGCACCCTGACTCACACAGAGGAAGCACTATAGCTCCTGGAGCATAGCAGGACCTGTAGCATGAACGAGAGTCAAAAGGGGGCGTCTGACCAGGCAGAGCTATTACCCAGACACAGCCACAGAAGTGAGTGGAAGAATTGTGGAAGAAAACCAGTCCTCACTCTGAGTGTGTGTGCAACATGTCAGAGACAGTTTATTCTCAAGCAATTGCAAGGGGGAGAGTGCGCATGGACAGGGATCCCCCCTTCCTAGGCAGGTCTCCGCTTTACAAGCAATATAAGGCAAGTATTTATACCTTCCCGTTACATGCGTCAACGGCTAGCGGTTTATCCTTTGTTTATACAAACTTCCTTCAGACACTACCTTATCTCAAGGTTTCTGCTTAAATCAGCATTCCACCCTTATCAGCTAAAGCGAAGCAAGAAAGCTAAAGCGGAGGCGAAAACAGCATCTCGTACAACTCTCATGTTGTTAGAGTTAGAGGCCTCTCTTAATTCTGCTTCCACATTCCCCCCTTTTGTGCTTATAGCACAACTAATATTGTTAAATCTCTATTTTCATTAGACATTATATTTCTGTTTCCAGATTAGTGAGATCAACCTTACAAGTTTTGGTTGGTGGTAACGGTAATACATAATTAGTCTGAACATGAAAGCTATTTCCATTATTACACCTCTTACAACAACAATAAAATTATCAACATTCCCAATATAATTCTATGATGGGGTTATTCCAGAGCCTTAATTACATAACATGATATATCATAACTGGTACACAAGAGAAATGTTCTGTGCTTTTCAATTTGATATATATTTTGAAGCACATGAATTTGACCTTGTAATTCAGAGATTTTCTGTACTTCTGGTAAGAAGGAAAGCAGATTTAGGAATCGATTAGGTACTAAAATAGTCCAATTAAAGGGTATTTGGAACCTAAGGGTTAACTGTAAGACTTGGTCTGCGGGACAATAGATAATGTAGCTGCCTGCAACAGTAGTAAGATTAAAATATATCTCTTGCAAAAGGGAGTTCTTAACATATATGCAACTGTCATTAGCCTGGAAAATCGGGTGCCCTGCTAGGGTTGTTCCTAGTCCCATGCCTTCCCAACAAATGTTGTCATGAACCGTGACAACCTCTCCTTGTTTCAACTGACGTTCACACTGAAGCTGCGGGAGCTCTAATGGACAGAGTGTCCATTGACTTCCTATCCCTATCCAGATATCAGGTGTTATTCCAGGAGCACCGACTATCAATCAACTAGGCTCACCAGGTGGTTTAATTTCGCAAATATCATCATGAATTACCCAATCCCACATGCATCCTCCATTATACCATTCTGATAAGGGATGCCTCATCCCCTGGCTGTTCTGTGTGGAGTTAAGTGCGTGTCCCTGGTATTCTGGTAAGAAATGGTGTAGATTTCTGTCCCTAGGAGAGGGTTCTGGCTGTGGATCATGAGTGGAGATAGGTGTTTAAGTCCCAGAAGGGTGGGGCTTAGGACAGACACCTGCCATTGGCTGGTTCAGGCAGGTCCTTGCCTAGCATGATGGCTTTTATGAATCTCATTCTATGGAGCCTTTTTCTCTCCTTTGATTGTATGGGGATCCTAGGCACCTAACCCAGGGCTTGTGGATTCTAGTGATTTTCAAGGTGCTTAAAATTAGGCATTGCAATGCTGAGTGTTGCAATGCCTAAGTCCCTTTGTGGATCTGGGCCTAAATCTGTTACCAGTACCTTAATGGGTGGTGCTGAGAGAGTTTCCCTGGGATGGGGAAAGGGAACTGAGGCAGGGTGAATAGTGCCATGGTGGGCCACAGGGGGGCATAGCAGAGGCCAACTGTGACCCAGAGTCCTGGTAGACTTGAATCTTCAGGAAAGACTTGAGGGTAGTGGCCTGTACACCATCTCTCAGAAAGAGCATTCCTAGAGGATTGCGGGGGAAGGCATCATAAAACAAGGCACATAGATGGTTGTGGGACAATATGATAATGTCAATCTTAGATTATTATATAAATAATTTAATATAATTTCCTAATTTATTTTACTTTACAACTAGATGGCATGTGAAAAATGATCATAGCTACTGTGAAATCTGCAAAGCACCTGAATCTAGCTCTGATTAATCTTATTTCACGTGCACTTGAAATAAGAGCTTGTGATCAAGAGTTAACTATCTTCAGAAGTTAACTGCTTTATTTTTCTAGTAGGGATTAAAAAAGCCACATTCTCAGGCTCAGTTTTTGTTTTCTGCTTCTGAGGTTCCCACCTACTTTCTTTTTAATGATACCTTGAAATAGTCTCTTTCTTCTAGTGGAAAAATGAGTTATCCTGCCAATTCAAAGAACTAAGACTTCAGCATTCCAAATTAAAGGAAACTTTGTGTATATGTTTATTCCAGTTACTTGCATTACTTTTGTAAACTGAAGAAAGGGTAAAAGAGGGTGGGCGGCATGGCTGATTTTTGCTGGAGTCCCCCCGTTAACTTCGTGGCTGGGTTAATAAAAGCTCTCAATGGGAATTCCTTCCACAGTCTGTTCATGTTCCCGTTTTAGGGCTACTCTGCAGGACATTTTCAATGTTTTTCATCTCCACTGAAAGACTGTTCCTATGTACAGTAATACAACAGTTTCTGGCTGTAAGACATTTCCTGATTTGCAAACACAATATTCTAACTGAGGTAGCATGCAATGAATTCTAATACGTTTACACTAAACTTTCAGGCCATCGTCTTCTACTACAGTATTTGGTTTTGTCTTTTTCTTCTTTGTTCTTATTTCCCCATTCCCTTTTCCGGATTCTGTATTTCTTTCTTCCTATCTGTTCCACTGTTCTTCCTTCTCAGCTTCTCTTCATCTCTCTGTGGACCCCTCCTCTCTTCATCTCTACCCCAGGGTTTTCTTCTGTCCCTACCTCCTTGAACTCCATTCTTCTTTATTTACTTTTTCATCTCTTCGATATCTCACTATTCTCCTTCTTTTCCATATCCTTCTCTCTTCCTTCTTTTCTCTTTTCCCTATGTTTTTTCTCCCTTCTTTGCCTTGATGGGGTTCTTTCATTCCCCGTCTTCATCCCTCCGGTTTTTACTCTCATTCTCCCAGTTGGTCTCTTCCAATAACAAAATAACTTCATCTCAAAGTTTTGGCCTTCCACAGCACAGGCACAGAGTATTGCACTGTTAATACAACATAAACAGCCACAGGCAGGAGAACCCAATCCTGCATTAATAGGAGTGCTGTTCTGCAGTAGTAAGCCAAAAAGGACAGCATAAAAATCAATGGAGTTACTCCGGTGTACCAGTGGAGTGACATAATAGTGAAGTGCTGAATTTGGCCCTATAACTTGACAACCTATTTCTGATTTACTCCAAACATCCCAGAAAATTCCTACTCTAGGATGAGTTGTGAAATTTCAACTGGACTAGTCTCCTTTCGGGGGAGAGTAACACATGGATAACTGGCTTCATAATGGAAAGCTAGCTTCAGGATCACAATTACTAAAATTATAAGGTCCTCACCCACAACCACTTCAGATTTGGGGACGACTTATACCTTCAAGTCAGTGGCACTGCTATGGGTACCCGCATGGCCCCACAGTATGCCAACATTTTTATGGCTGACTTAGAACAACGCTTCCTCAGCTCTCGTCCCCTAGTGCCCTTCCTCTACTTGTGCTACATTGATGACATCTTCATCATATGGACCCAAGGAAAGGAGGCCCTTGAAGAATTCCACCTGGACTTCAACAATTTCCACCCCACCATCAACCTCAGCCTGGACCAGTCCACACAAGAGATCCACTTCCTGGACACTACAGTGCAAATAAGTGATGGTCACATAAACACCACCCTATACCGGAAACCTACTGACCGCTATACGTACCTACATGCCTCCAGCTTCCATCCAAGACACATCACACGATCCATTGTCTACAGCCAAGCCCTAAGATACAACCGAATTTGCTCCAACCCCTCAGACAGAGACAAACACCTACAAGATCTTTATCAAGCATTCTTAAAACTACAATACCCATCTGGGGAAGTGAGGAAACAGATTGACAGAGCAAGATGGGTACCCAGAAATCACCTACTACAGGACAGGCCCAACAAGGACAATAACAGAACACCACTGGCCATCACATACAGCCCCCAGCTAAAACCTCTCCAGCGCATTATCCACGATCTACAACCTATCCTAGAAAATGATCCTTCACTCTCACAGACCTTGGGAGGCAGGCCAGTCCTCGCTTACAGACAACCCACCAACCTGAAGCAAATACTCACCAGCAACTACACAACACACCACAGAAACACCAACCCAGGAACCAATCCCTGTAGCAAACCTCGTTGCCTACTCTGTCCCCATATCTACTCTGGCGACACCATCAGAGGACCCAACCACATCAGCCATACCATCAAGGGCTCATTCACCTGCACATCTACTAATGTTATATATGCCATCATGTGCCAGCAATGCCCCTCTGCCATGTACATTGGCCAAACCGGACAGTCCCTACGCAAAAGAATAAATGGACACAAATCAGACATCAGGAATGGTCACATACATAAGCCAGTAAGTGAACACTTCAATTTCCCTGGTCATTCTATTACAGATTTAAAAGTCACTATCATTGAACAAAAAATCTTCAGAAACAGACTTCAAAGAGAAACAGCAGAACTAAAATTCATTTGCAAATTTAACACCATTAATCTGGGCTTGAATAGGGACTGGGAGTGGCTGGCTCATTACAGAAGCAGCTTTTCCTCTCCTGGAATTGACACCTCCTCATCCATTATTGGGAGTGGACTACATCCACCCTGATTGAATTGGCCCTGTCAACACTGGTTCTCCACTTGCGAAGTAACTCCCTGCTCGCCATGTGTCAGTATATAATGCCTGCATCTGTAACTTTCACTCTATGCAGCCGAAGAAGTGAGGTTTTTACCCACGAAAGCTTATGCCCAAATAAATCTGTTAGTCTTTAAGGTGCCACCAGACTCCTTGTTGTTTAAGGGAGGAAGAGTTGTCTAATGACTACAGCAGCAGTAGGTTGGAGTCAGGACTTTGGATTCTAGCCCTGGCTATATTACTGATTTGATGTCTGACCTTGGGCAAGTCACCTACAGTCCTTCTGTATCAATGAACCTCTGAGTAAAAATGAGTATAATAATAATTCCCTCTTAGGTATGCTGTGATGTTTAAGGTTAGTAAAACTAATAATTCTTGAATTATTAACCCACCATGTCATTTCTAAGACAAAGATCTCAGGTATTCCTGCACTGAACTAAACCTAATAGTATCCTTCAGCTGCACTTAGCCAAATAATCAAGTTGTCTGGGGAAATATTTAATAGAGGAATATAACACTGGGAATTGCTAAAAGAGCGCTGTGAATATTGAAGAGATCTGAGCAAATAGGTGTTGTACTCCTTCTATCCCTTTAAATAATATGAGCCAAATCATGCTCGGAGTTAAGTTTGTAAGAATCTGCCTCTGTTTCCCCAGTGCTTCTTCCTTATTGTACAAAGTGAGTGAGTCCAGTTGAGTCAAGTGGATCCAGTGTCTTTTGGTATATTGCTGCTCAGATGCACCTAGTTAACAAATACAGTGAAACCTGTGCAAAAGTCTGTTCTTACAAAACATCCCCACATGTGATAAGCACAGTTCTGCACCTTTCATTAAGCAACCAATTTTTTGTGGTGGGAGGGGGTGGTCCTTTGGTAGTCATTTAAGACAGGGTTCATTGTAGAATCAAGGATGTAAGCAAAATTCTGGTTCTTTAGCCACTACTTGCAGTACAAAGGGGCATGGGTGTGGTCATGGCTCCTCCCTCATTTTCTTTCCTCCCTTTGGATAGTTCTGCTGTAGGCACTCGCCTCAGGGACTCCTTCCTCTCAGGATAGTCATCGGTCCTTAGTCCCCCTCTCCCCTTTGCACAAGGCTGGTCACAACTACCCTCTCTAAAATAAATAATAGTTAAAATTCAGCATTGAATCTTAGCCTCCAAAAATGGTGAACGGCAACTGGCTATGACCAGTGCACAGTTATTGCTAACCTCACCTGCTGTTCTCTAAATGGTTCTTGGCTCGCAATGAAAAAATGGGGCTGACTTCTGGATAAACGATGTCACATGGCAGCACTTGGCTTACCAGCAAGTATTCACATACTTAGCAAGAATTTAAGTCTAAGATGGATTTTCTATTCAAAGAGCAGCGTTGCCTGCATTGTTTAGGTACCAAAATAGGCTATTTAATAAACAAAACGCCAAGTTCTGCTCTGTTACACTTGTGTAAAACTGGAGTAACTCCACTGAAATCATTGGACTTATTCTGGTTTGACATAAGTGTAAATGAAGACCTGGCCTAAGACATTTATTTGGTTGTTTTATCTATCTCCCTCTGATCAAAACACACCCTGGAACTTTTAGTTTAGAAGGATCCATATGGCCATTTAGTGCATGGCAGGCTAGAGTACTGCAGGTTTACACCCCAGCTTGCCATGCATTAAATTCATAGAATATCAGGGTTGGAAGGGACCCTCAGGAGGTCATCTAGTCCAACCCCCTGCTCAAAGCAGGACTAATCCCCAGACCAATTTTTGCCCCAGATCCCTAAGTGGCCCCCTCAAGGATTGAACTCACAATCCTGGGTTTAGCAGGCCAATGCATTGCACTATATAGAAGCCCTTACTTTTAAAAACAAATAAATCACACTATTGGAAGTAAATTTCATGCAGTGTCTTATTTTAATATTCATTTTTCTGGCTACCTGGAAAGGCTATAGAGCCAAATTCAACTCTCAAGTTACACCAATGCAATCGTACTGCGATGGGATATAGAAACCCCCACCAGCATGAAAGAGTTAAGGAACTGCTTTGGTCTCAAGTGCCCCTCCACACCACACCACACCTGCAAATCATGCCAGAACTGGAGGAGGAGTTACAAGAAGTTCAGAAGGGGACAACTCTAGGAAGGAAACAGGGTGCTGAGCTCCCCAGCAGGGAGCTGGAGGTCTAACAGCTAACTGTGCCTCAGCCTTTGCAGAAGGAGGGCATGGGTGACTGAGTTAAGAAGGGGAAAGAGACAGACTTGTACTGGGAACCCAGTGAACTCTGAGGTGGATGAGGACGCTTTCAAGGCCCTCTGAAGTAACAGAAGCCGATATCCTGATAAAAGCTGCCTACAGGTTTTCTTTTTCTTTGTGTTTATTTTAACCTCATTTGCTGACTGTTTGTTTGGTTTTTTGTTTGTTTTTTGTTTTTGTGATGGTGGAGTTTGTTTTTTTGTCGCTGTTTAGAGACTAAAAGTTCCTTTGACTTCCCAGGACAGTTTGAGATTTGGAGAGGCTGCAGAATCAGGCCCAATATCAGTAATGTACACATAATACACATACACACTGTAATTCACTTATACAAATTATAGAGAGAACTGACTTAAATGCAGCTTTCCATACAGATATAGCACACACTGTCTCTGTCTAATACATTTTGACAAAAGAGAGTAAGCTTCTTTTGACTTATTCTTGCTGAAAATGCAAGCTGACAGTTTATTCATGATCTTAAACCACTCCCTTAGACTTTTCTAAGACACATCCTTCCACAAAGATTCATACTAGCTTTCTCTGAGACTTTCAGCTGGTATGACTTATATATGGATTTTTTTCTCTGACAAGGGAAGCTAAAACCTACTTCTCCAATGCATCTAAAAGTGAAATTCAGTACCTTTTTTTGTCAGACTGTTTATCATTTTTGCAAATACTCAAATCCATTTCCTTTGGAAAAGGTTTGTCTTTGTATGACAGGCGTATAAATAGGTTTCATTATAGTACTCTATTCACTGATGCAGCTTAGCCTGGAGATAAAAAGGAATTCATTTTCTAGATTTTTCCCTGAATGTGAGCTCTACATTATCAGAGTTCTCAACATAAAAAGAATAGAAATAATTCAAACTGTTATACTCTATCAGACTTCATGTTAGTGATGGAGGGCCCAATTCTGCTCCCAATTAATTCAATCAGAGCAGGATCAGGCCCCAAAACATTAGACGGAAAAACTGAGTTAACTTTAGAATTTAAATAAAATTAACATAGTAAGACAGCTAAATCTTCATAAATATTAATAGTGAACTCTACTGATTCAGTTACTTACTGTTATCCATGTTAAAATGTTCAGAAAAATTTATCAATAACTATTTTCTTGAATAAAATGATTTTTTTCCAGTTTTGGAAACATATATCTAACCTACTTTTAAAAATAAATTCTAAGAAGCCTCGGTAGCTGTAAAACAAAAGAGCTTCTTAAAGAGACTTTAAAAATATAAAGTATTTCTGTTCTCTTCTTAATTGCACAAGAAAAATAGGTAAAATAATAGAAGTGACACAAGTCAGCTCAAGTTCTTCTTCACGCAGCGCACAGTCAACTTGTGGAACTCCTTACCTGAGGAGGTTGTGAAGGCTAGGACTATAACAGAGTTTAAAAGAGAACTGGATAAATTCATGGTGGTTAAGTCCATTAATGGCTATTAGCCAGGACGGGTAAGGAATGGTGTCCCTAGCCTCTGTCAGAGGGTGGAGATGGATAGCAGGAGAGAGATCACTTGATCATTGCCTGTTAGGTTCACTCCCTCTGGGGCACCTGGCATTGGCCACTGTCGGTAGACAGGATACTGGGCTAGATGGACCTTGGTCTGACCCGGTACGGCCTTTCTTATGTTCTTATGTTCTTAAGTGATCAGGAGAGCTTTCGACATATATTTAAGAATATAAGAATGGCCATACTGGGTCAGACCAAAGGTCCATCTAGCCCAGTATCCTGTCTTCCAACAGTGGCCAATGCCAGGTGCCCCAGAGGGAATGAACAGAACAAGTAATCATCAAGTGATCCATCCCTTGTCATCCATTCCCAGCTTCTGGCAAACAGAGGCTAGGGACACCATCCCTTTCCATCCTGGCTAAAGCCATTGACGGACCTATCCTCCATGAACTTATTTAGTTCTTTTTTGAACCCTGTTATAATCTTGGCCTTCACAACATCCTCTGGCAAGGAGTTCCACAGGCGGACTGTGCGTTGTGTGAAAAAACACTTCCTTTTGTTTGTTTTAAACCTGCTGCCTATTAATTTCATTTGGTGACCCCTAGTTCCTGTGTTATGAGAAGGAGTAAATAACACTTCCTTATTTACTTTCTCCACACCAGTCATGATTTTATAGACCTCTATCATATCCCCCCTTAGTCATCTCTCCTCCAAGCTGAAAAGTCCCAGTCTTATTAATCTCTCCTCAGATGGAAGCTGTTCCATACCCCTAATCATTTCTGTTGCCTTTTTCTGAACCTTTTCCAATTCCAAAATATCTTTTTTGAGATGGGGCGACCATATCTGCATGCAGTATTCAAGATGTGGGCGTACCATGGATTTATAAGGAGGCAATATGATATTTTCTGTCTTATTATCTATCCCTTTCTTAATGATTCCCAACATTCTGTTCGCTTTTTTGACTGCCACTGCACATTGAGTGGATGTTTTCAGAGAACTATCCACAATGACTCCAAGATCTCTTTCTTGACTGGTAACAACTAATTTACACCACATCATTCTATATGTATAGTTGGGATTATGTTTTCCAATGTGCATTACTTTGCATTTATTCACATTGAATTTCATCTGCCATTTTGTTGCCCAGTCACCCAGTTCTGAGAGATCCTTTTGTAGCTCTTCACAGTCTGCCTGAGACTTAACTATCTTGAGCAATTTTGTATCGTCTGCAAATTTTGCCACCTCACTGTTTACCCCTTTTCAGATCATTTATGAATATATTGAATAGGACTGGGCCCAGTACAGACCCCTGGAGGACACCATTATTTACCTCTCTCCATTCTGAAAACTGACCATTTATTTCTACCCTTTGTTTCTATCTTTTAACCAGTTACCAATCCATGAGAGGACCTTCCCTCTTATCCCATGACAGCTTACTTTGCTTAAGAGCCTTTGGTGAGGGACCTTCTTTCTGAAAATCTAAGTACACTATATCCACTGGATCCCCTTTGTCCTCATGCTTGTTGATCCCCTCAAAGAATTCTAGTAGATTGGTGAGTATGATTTCCCTTTACAAAAACCATGTTGACTCTTTCCCAACAAATTATGTTCATCTGTGTGTCTGACTATTTTGTTCTTTTCTATAGTTTCAACCTGTTTGCCTGGTACTGAAGTCAGGCTTACCAACCTGTAAGTGCTGGGATCACCTCTGGAGCCCTTTTAAAAAATTGGCATCACATTACCTATCCTCCAGTCATTTGCTTCAGAAGCTGATTTAAATGATAGGTTACAGGCTACAGTTCTGCAATTTCACATTTGAGTTCCTTCAGAACTCTAGGGTGAATACCATCTGGACCTGGTGACTTATTACTGTTTAGTTTATCAATTTGTTCCAAAACTTCCTCTAATGACACCTCAATCTGGGACAGTTCCTCAGATTTGTCATCTAAAAAGAATGGCTCAGGTTTGGGAATCTCCCTCACATCCTCAGCTGTGAAGACCAATGCAAAGAATTCATTTAGTTTATCCGCAATGGCCTTATCATCCTTGAGTGCTTCTTTAACATCTTGATCATCCAGTGGCCCCACTGTTAGTTTAGCAGGCTTCCTGCTTCTGATGTACTTAAAAATTTTTTTGCTAAAATTTGGTAAAAATGCTATACTTCCTTAGCAGTCGTCTGTCAAAGTGGCATTTGCTTTGGGGAAATTAGGACCAATCACTCCAATAAACCTATTCCAAAGCTCACTGAAGTCAATGGAAACCCATCATTGATTTACAGTAGAGTAAGGGCAAGACTCAGGTTGGTGACCCATGCTTTGGGAACAAGCCCTTTCTGTTGGCTATTGCACCTGTGGGACTTGTTCTTCTAAAATTAGACAAAGAACTCCGTAAAATGCACACTGAAAATATTTTTTTCACTGAACATTATCTGTTTTTGAGTTCGTCATACATGTGATGTATAGTTTTATTAAAAATTAAAGGTTTTCCAACAAAATGTTGTGAAACAGCTTTCCTGCCTCTCCCACCCCCAAAAAAGTGTCAAATTTTCAGTTGAGCGGGCTGGGTCTGATTAATCAAAGTCACGTGGACTTGGTGCTGGTTCTCTGATTGGCTGAATCTTATCATGTGGTCAGGAGGGTTAGCAGAAACCCTAACCCTAACCCTAGTGCTGTCGTAGAACTTAATCATGCTCCCACTGAAATCCAGGGAGGCTTTGTTACTGACTTCAAATTGTACAATCTCCAGCCAAAAGAGCTATGGTGTGGACCTGGACTCAGGAGAGCAGGGTTCTAGCCATGCTTCTGCCAGTGACCTACTGTAGTGACTTTGAGCAGGTCTCTTTGCCTCGGCTCCCCTCCAACCCTTTGTCAATTTAGATAGTCTCTGTCTCAAAGAGCATACAGTCTCTTAATATGCATTAAGAACATAAGAACAGCCATACTGGGTCAGACCAAAGGTCCATCTAGCCCAGTATCCTGTCTTCCGACAGTGGCCAATACCAGGTGCTTCTGAGGGAATGAACAGAACTGGTAATCATCAAGTGATCCATCCCATTGCCCATTCCCAGCTTTTGGCAAACAGAGGCTAGGGACACCATTCCTGCCCATTCTGGCTAATAGCCATTGATGGACCTATCCTCCATGAATTTATCTAGTTCTTTTTTTGAACCTTATTATAGTCTTGGCCTTCACAACATCCTCTGGCAAAGAGTTCCACAGGTTGACTGGGATTTATACACTGCCTGTTCCAGTGGGCACCCCCATCTCATTTGAAGCTGTTAGACACAGAGTCAATTGACTACAGATTCCACTTCTACTCTAGAGTTCTTTTCATTTTGTGGAAACATATCCATTTAAAAGTATTAGCTACAGCAGCAAGTTTTCCCAGACAACTGCCCTTGTCCAAACACTAGGGGCTCCACTCTGGTTAATAAAAACTATTTTGTAGACCCTTCTGTTCTCTCTTCCATAACCCACATAATAAAGAGAGAGTGTTTTCCCTGTAGCTTTAAAGAAACCACTTGAAAGTGAAATAAAATATCAGTGCCAACCTCAAGAGATGAATATTTCAGGCCACATGTCTGGTCTGTTTTAATGTAGCTGAACTGTCTCCTCTACAGAAATCTTATGTTTATGAAGCTTCAAATCAAAAGTGGACACAGAATGAGATGTTGTCTCAGATCTCTGATAACTAGGGCTAGTACAGATGGTCTTAGATTAAAGTTGGGACATGAAGGACATGAATTCTTTGTGGTGCTCTTATGCTCTTTAGAAAAAATGGCATACACAATGACTCATTGGCATGTTCTCCTTTCAGAGTTTTGTTGACAACAATGTAGTTGCTATTGAAAGGTTGGGGGGGAAATAGTTCTTCTTTGAGCTTTCAATCTGTGACTCATATGAATTGCCATAGTGACTGTGCGGGGGAGGGGGCGAAGAAGGGGAAGCAATGTTTTAAATAAGATTCTAGGTCCTCTTATGAGCCCACTTTGGAGCCTACCATATATTGTCTTGGACATGTGAACAATTCCTATGCATCTTTTGAGTTACCAAAGAAGAAACCTTTGACAGGAACTAACAACTTCATAGACAGTGAAGGCTTGTTTACGTGGTGGTTTAGTCTGCAACAGAGGAGTGAAATTTTAGTCCACATTAGAGTGTTGTGCACTAACTGGCTCATGTGGACCCTGTTGGTATGCACTAAAAGTTCCATAGTGTGCATTAACATAGTCCCATTTCAAACAGTACTATATTAATATGCACTAAGACAGTGAGCAGGTTTCAGGGGGTCCACCAAGCATGGCTGTCATTAGACTCGCTAGGACCCAGGGCAGAAAGCCGAAGTTCTGCCACATGGGACTGCAGCCCGGGGCCTGAGCCCCACCACCTGTGGCTGAAGCTGAAGCCTGAGCAACTTAGCTTTATGGTGTCCCCTAGGCTGTGTGGCCCTGAGAAATTGCCTTCCTTGCTATTCCCTAACACTGGCCCTGGCTTTTATACACAGAAAAACAGTTGTTGAGGCACAGCTGGACTGTGGAGTTTTTATAGCATGTTGGAGGGTCCTCATAAAGAAAAAGGTTGAGAACCCCTGCACTAAGGAACTTTTAAGTGCATGTCAGCAGGGTCCACAAGGACCAGTTAGTGCACACCACGCTAGTGCAGGCGAATATTTATACCCCTCTGGTGTAAGTTAAAGCACTGGGCAGACATGTCCTGAGTATTTTCCAGTTGACTACAATGGAAGCAGGAGCAGACCCACTCTGTCTGAGGTCATGGGGTTTTTTTTTTTTTAAGTACTGTCACAGAATCACAGGACTGGAAGGGACCTCGAGAGGTCATCTAGTCCAGTCCCCTTCACTTATGGCAGGACTAAGTGATGGAGATTCCACAACCTCCGTAGGCAATTTATTCCAGTGCTTAACCACCCTGATAATTAGGAAGTTTTTCCTAATGTCCAACCTAAACCTCCCTTGCTGCAATTTAAGCCCATTGCTTCTTGTCCTATCCTCAAAGGTTAAGAAGAACAATTTTTCTCCCTCTTCCTTGTAACAATCTTTTATGTACTTGAAAACTGTTATCATGTCCCCTCTCAGTCTTCTCTTTTCCAGACTAAGAAAAAATTGGGTTTGTTATCTTCCCTCATAGGTCATGTTTTCTAGACCTTTAATCATTTTTGTTGCTCTTCTCTGGACTCTCTCCAATTTGTTCACATCCTTCTTGAAATATGGCACCCGGAACTGGACACAATGCTCCAGTTGAGGCTTAATCAGTGCAGAGTTCTTGTGTCTTGCTTACAACACTCCTCCTAATACATCCCAGGATGATGATCGCTTTTTTATTTTTTTATTTTTGCAACAGTGTTATACTGTTGACTCATATTTAGCTTGTGGTCCACTATGACCACCAGATCCTTTTCTGCAGTACTCCTTTGTAGGCAGTCATTTCCCATTTTGTATGTGTGCAACTGATTGTTCCTTCCTAAATGGAGTACTTTGCATTTGTTCTTATTGAATTTTATCCTATTTACTTCAGACCATTTCTCCAATTTGTCCAGATCATTTTGAATGTTAATCCTATCCTCCAAAGCACTTGCAACCCCTCCCAGCTTGGTATGGTCCGCAAACTTTATAAGTGTACTCTCTATGCCGTTATCTAAATAATTGATGAAGATATTGAACTGAACTGGACCCAGGACCAATCCCTGCAGGATCCCACTGGATATGCCCTTCCAGCTTGACTGTGAACCACTGATAACTACTCTCTGGGAATGGTTTTCCAACCAGTTTTGCACCCACCTTATAGTAGCTCCATCTAGGTTGCATTTCCCTAGTTTGTTTATGAGAAGGTCATGTGAGATGGTATCAAAAGTAGGTCTGTCAAGCGATTAACAAAATTAATCACAATGAATTGCATGATTAATTGCGTTGTTAAACAATAATGGAATACCATTTATTTAAATATTTTTGGATGTTTTCTACATTTTGAAATATATTGATTTCAGTTACAACACAGAATACAAAGTGTATAGTGCTCACTTTATATTTATTTTTGATTACAAACATTTGCACTGTAAAAAACAAAAGAAATAGTATTTTTCAATTCACCTCGTACAAGTACTGTAGTGCAATCTCTTTATCATGAAAGTGCAACTTACAAATGTAGATTTTTTTTCTTACATAACTGCTCTCAAAAACAAAACAATGTAAAACTTTAGAGCCTACAAGTCTACTTCTTGTTCAGCCAATTGCTAAGACAAACAAGTTTATTTACATTTACAGGAGATGCTGCTGCCTGCTTCTTATTTACAGTGTCACCTGAAAGTGAGAACAGGCATTTGTATGGGCACTTTTGTAGCTGGCATTGCAAGGTATTTACGTGCCAGATATGCTAAACATTCGTATGCCCCTTCATGGTTTGGCCACCATTCCAAATTTAAATTAATTAAATTAATTCCTTAATTAAATTTGATTGAACTCCTTGGGGGAGACCTGTATGTCTTTGGCTCTGTTTTACCCGCATTCTGCCATATATTGCATTTTATAGCAGTCTCGGAGGATGACCCAGCACACGTTTATTTTAAGAACACTTTCACAGCAGATTTGACAAAATGCAAAGAAGGTACCAATTTGATATTTCTAAAAATCTCTACAGCACTCGACCCAAGATTTAAGAATCAGAAGTGCCTTCCAAAATCTGAGAGGGATGAGGTGTGGAGCATGCTCTCAGAAGTCTTAAAAGAGCAACACTCTGATGTGGAAACTACAGAACCTGAACCACCAAACATGAAAATATCTGCTGCTGGTGGCATCTGACTCAGATGATGAAATTGAACATGCATCGGTCTGCTCTGCTTTGGATCATTATCGAGCAGAACCATCATCAGCATGGACTATGGAATGGTGGTTGAAGATGAAGAGACCTATGAATCTTTAGTGCATCTGGCACATAAATATTTTGCGACACCAGCTACAACAGTGCCATGCAAACGCCAGTTCTCACTTTAAGGTGACATTGTAAACAAGACGTGGGCAGCATTATCTCCTGCAAATTGTAACCAAGTTTGTTTGTGTGAGTGATTGGCTGACCAAGAAGTAGGACTGAGTGGACTTTTAGGCTCTAAAGTTTTACATTGAAAGATAAAACAATGCAGTTATTTTTTGTACATAATTCTACATTTGTACGTTCAACTTTCATGATAAAGAGATTGCACTACAGTACTTGTATGAGGTGAATTGAAAAATACTATTTCTTTTGTTTATCATTTTTACAGGGCAATTATTTGTAATAAACATAATAATATAAAGTGAGTACTGTACACTTTGTATTCTGTGTTATAATAAAAATCAATATATTTGAAAATGTAGAAAAAAATCTGAAAATATTTAATAAATTTCAATTGGTATTCTATTGTTTAACAGTGCGATTAATCGTGATTAATTTTTTGAGTTAATCACGTGAGTTAACTGCAATTAGTTGACAACCCTAATCAAAAGCTTTACTAAAGTCAAGATATACCATGTCTATCGCTTTCCCCCTATCTACAAGGCTTGTTACCCTGTCAAAGAAAGCTATCAGGCTGGTTTGACACCATTTGTTCTTGACAAATCCATGCTGACTGTTACTTATCACCTTATTATCTTCTAGATGTTTGCAAATTGATTGCTTAATTATTTGCTCCATTATCTTTCCAGGGACAGAAGTTAAGCTGACTGGTCTGTAAATCCCCAGGTTGTCCTTATTTCCCTTTTTATAGATTGGCACTGTATTTGCCCTTTTCCAGTCTTCTGGAACCTCTCCCATTTTCTATGACTTTTCAAAGATAATCGCTAATGGCTCAGATATCTCCTCAGTCAGCTCCTTGAGTATTACAGAATGCATTTCATCAGGCCCTGGTGACTTGAAGACATCTAATTTGTCTAAGTAATTTTTAACTTGTTCATTCCCTGTTTTAGATTCTGATCCTACATCATTTTCAGTGGCATTCACTATGTTGGCTGTTCAGTCACCACCAACCTTCTTCGTGAAAACTGAAACAAAGAAGTCATTAAGCACCTCTGCCATTTCCATATTTTCTGTTATTGTTCCCCCCCCCCCATTGAGTAACAGGCCTACCCTTAGACGTGCTTCCCATGGGATCTTAGCTACCAACTCCCTGAATTTGCTGAAGTCTGCCTTCTTGAAATCCATTGTCTTTATTTTGCTGTTCACTCCTACCATTCCTTAGACTCATGAACGCTAGCATTTCATGATCACTTTCACCCAAGCTGCCTTCCACTTTCAAATTCTCAGCCAGTTCCTCCCTATTTGTCAAAATCAAATCTAGAACAGCCTCTCCCCTAGTAGCTTTCTCCACTTTCTGAAATAAAAAAATTGTCTCCAATACATTCCAAGAACTTGTTGGATAATCTGTGCCTTGCTTGTTGTTTTCCCAACAGATGTCTGGGTAGTTGAAGTCCCCCATCACCACTAAGTCCTGTGCTTTGAATGATTGTTAGTTTTTTTTTAAAAAGTCTCATCCACCTCTTCTTCCTGGTTAGGTGGTCTGCAGTAGACCCCCTACAAAGATATCACCCTTGTTTTTTACCCCTTTTATCCTTACAGAGACTTTCAATAAGTCTGTCTCCTATTTCCATCTCAACCTCAGTCCAAGTGTACACATTTTTAATATATAAGGCAACACCTCCTCCCTTTTTTCCCTGTCTGTCCTTCCTGAGCAAGCTGTACCCTTCTATACCAATATTCCAGTCATGTGTATTAGCCCACCAAGTCTCTGTGATGCCAATTATGTCATAGTTGTTTATTTACTAGTATTTCGAGTTCTTCCTGCTTATTCCCCATACTTCTCGCATTAGTATACAGACATCTAAGATACTGATTTGATTCCACCCTCCCCGCCAGTTCTGTCGTCTCACCTTTATCCCTGCTATAACAGCCCATGCTCCCCCCAGATTCCAACCCTTCTCTCAGGTCTCCATGTTCTTGACTTACCTGTGCGCTTTGGTCACCTGCCCCCTTCGAACCTAGTTTAAAGCCCTCCTCACTAGGTTAGCCAGTCTGTATCCAAATATGCTCTTCCCCTTCCTCAATAGGTGGACCCCATCTCTGCTTAGCAGTCCTCCTTCCTGGAACAGCATCCCATGGTCAAGGAAAATGAAGCACTCCTAGCGACACCATCCTCGCAACCAGGCATTCACCTCCAGGATGCATCTGTCACTGCCAAGGCCCTTACCCTTGACCAGAAGGATCAAAGAGAACACCACCTGCGCTCTCAACTCCCTCATCCTTACTCCCAGAGCCCTGTAGTCACTTCTGATCTGCTGTAGGTCATACTTTGCAGTATCATTAGTGTCCACATGGATAAGTAGCATGGGGTAGTAGTCAGAGGGCCGGATGATGCTCAACAATCCCTCCGTAACGTCTTGGATACAGGCCCCTGGCAGGCAGCATACCTCCCAGGATGCCATGTCAGGGTGACAGATGGGTGCCTCCATTCCCCCTCAGAAGAGAGTCACCAACCACCACTACCCTACGTTTCCTTCTGGGAGTGGTGGCTGCGATCCTCCCAGCCTTGGGGGTACATGGCTTCTCCTCCTCCATCTGTGCAGGTGATTCCTCATTGCTTGTTGCCAGGGCAGCATAATGGTTCTCCATCACCATGGTGGGTGTGTTGGGAGTAGGGGTGGAGCACTGCCTGCTGCCAGAAGTAACCAGCAGCCAATGTCCTCCCTGTGCCAGAGCCATATCCTCCTCCCCCGGTGGTGTGACAGCAGCCCTCTGTAGCTGGATAGCTTCCTCAGCCTTGGATGGCTCCATATGAATACTCTTCAGGAATTCCTCATGGGCAGGGATGCTCCTCAGCCTAGCCACCTCCTCCTGTAGCTCTCCCACCTGCTTCCTGAGAGAGTCCACCAGCAGGCATCTTTCACACTGGATGGTCCCCCCAGCCTGGCTTTCTGAGAGTGGGAAATGCAGGCCAGTCTCTGCAAATCCACACCAGGATCTGGGTATAGGCATCCAGGGTTAGGTTGTCAGTCTGGATACAGGCACAGATGGAGGAGACACGAGTAGCGTTGGCACTGGCGATGCGGCCCTTCCTAACCATAGCGGCTGTTTTACAACTCCCTCCCACAAACTTCCTCTCAAACTCCCCCATTTGTGGTCCCCTGTTCCCTAGCTCCCCTTGGTCGCTTAGCTTTTGGTTTTTAAGGCCTTCTCTCCTAGGTCAGCCCTACCCGCTCGTTAATCACATGGGGGGAGGGTGATCACAAGACCGATTGAGGCTGATCAAAGATGATCAAGGATGATCCAGGGAACAAAGGCTCAAACAGTCACCAGACACACAATACCAACTGACCCTGTAATTGAAAACCTGAAAGAGAAGGAAAAACACAAACCATCAAACTCACTCACCCCAAGATTAGTACTCACACCTTGTTTGTTCGGCAGGGGGATCTCCTTCTCCCCCTCTCAAACGCCACTGTTTGCGCCCCCTGTTTGCTAGATGTCACATCATTCTAGGTGGAGATGGTAACACTGAATCTAACTACGTTTTCCTGACACTTTCTATTATAAGATCCTGGTGTGTGTATGGTTGCTTATGTTTGCCAGACTAACTGTTGAAGCTGACACTTTTCATGCTGGATGTCTGCTTCCAGCTTGTTTTAGGATTATTTATTTTTTAACTTTCTGCTAAGCCAGTTCTGCTGTTTCTGAGTATTGCGGTCAGGGAGAACATTTACAACTATTTTGTTGAGAATCGCTGCATTGGTTCCGGGACTTGAAGTTTGGCAGAAGGAATTATCCCAGTGTCAGGCATGTGCCTTTTGCTGTTCCCATGGAGAAAAAAATGCCCAAATTGGGCAAATTATAAGCTTCTGAAAAATCTCACATGTGCTCCGTAGAGACCTGCTAGAGTTTGGCAGCTAAATTCTCCAAAGATTCTTTGTCCTGAGCATGCTCCACCCCACACAGCTCCTACATGTAACTGGATGGCTCATATTCCATCCCAGGCTGCAAGGCCTAAACAGGGCTTTTCTTTCCCTGCCAGAGGTTACTGTGGCACTAGGCACAAGAGCAGAGACTGTTTCTCCTGTGCACTCAATGGTCCTACTGCCGGTGCCCAAGGAGCACTGAGAAGGAAAGAGCTGTCTGCTTTGAATTCAGAGAGGTGAGGAATGGATGGATGGGAAACCAGGAAAACACAAGAGGAGAGGGGATTACAGGAGTAAGAAAAGGGAGGGAACAAAGGGGGAGGGGAGCAAGAGCTGAGGCATGGCAAGGGGTGTTAGATAGGAGCAGAGAGAGAGTGGGCAGGAGTGAAGGGGTAGACTGGTGGTAGATAGGAACAGTGGGAGGGTGAGGGAAGTTGAACAGTTGCAGAGGGAGTGGGGAGCAGGAACCAGGAGGCTTGGGGGGGGGGGGGGGGGGGGAGGGGGAGGGTGAGGGGGGGGGGGGCCACGGGGGGGAGGGGGGGGGATGGGGGTGTGAAGAGAGGGGGATGGGCTGAGGTACAGAAGTGTCTGTAACACACTCCTTTACAATCTAGAATTGAACTTGAGAGTGCTGAGTGTCTACATTCCTCTTCTGTCCGCAAATACTGTGTCCTATTCCCATCTAGTGGCAGGACTAGAGAAGATAACAGCCTACTACTTAAGTGGTAGTTATGCAATTTGCTCAAGTGGTGGAGGCCTGGAGAAGATCTAAAGGTCTGAACCCTGCTGGTGAACCAAACTGGAGGTCAATATGGTTCCGTATGGAATTTTTGTTGTTTCAGTCTTTTAAAAGTATTGTGAAATTTACATTAAAACTAACTGCATTAATCAAACACTCAGAAGTTAGAAAATGCCAGAACTAAGGCTGTCTGTGCAACCTTTCCAGCCCCTTTATACCTATTCATTATGATACAGTCTTTAAGTACATAATTGGATACTATCTTTGTTCTTGTCACTTATAGTACACCATATGAACTGCATTGTGGGATGAATTAGGGGTTGTGCAGTGATCAAGGCTTGTCTGTAGGATCCCTGACACATTTCTTTCAGAAGTTGGAAGGTGTGTAATGAATAAGAGAGTGGATTGCTGAAAGAGAAAAGATGGTCTCAGAGAAAAGTAGGGCTGGAAGGGAACCTTGAGCAGTCACCTAGTCCATCCCCCTGTGCTGAGGCAGGACCAAGTATAGCTAGACCATCCCTGAAAGGTGTTTGTCTAACCTGTTCAGAATAGCCTTCTATGTCATGGATTCCATTATCTCACTATCCCTGTTTTTCCTAATCTCAGTCTCCCTTGCTGCAGATTAAGCCCATACATTCTTGTCATTCCTGCAGTGGATATGGAGAACACTTGATCACCGTTCTCTAACAGCCCTTAACATATTTCTTTTCTCAAGACTAAACATGTCCAGTTTTTTAAACCTTTCCTCAGGCCAGGGTTTTCTAAACATTTTATCATTTTTGTTGTGCTCCTCTGGACTCTCTCCATCTTGTCCACATCTTTCCTGAAATGTGGTGCCCAGAATTGGACACGGTACTCCAACTGAGGCCTCCCAGTGCAGAGTAGAGCAAGACAACTACCTCCCATGTCTTACATATGGAATAGTAGTCTTTTTTTTACAACTGCATCATAATGTTGACTCAATCAATTTGTGATCCACTATAACCTCCAAATCATGTTCAGTAGTACTACTGCCTAGCCAGTTATTCCTGTTGGGTTTTTTTTTTTCCTTCCTAAGTGTTGTACTTTGCACTTATCTTTATGGAATTTTATCCTGATTTCAGACCAATTCTCCAATTTGCCAAGGGTTGTTTTCAATTCTAATTCTGTCCTCCAAAGTGCCTACAACCCCTCACAGCTTGGTGTCATCTGCAAATTTTATATGCATGGTCTCCATTCCCTTATCCAAATCATTAATGAAAATATTGAATGAATAGTACAAGTACAGATGGAATGAATAGTACAAGACCCAGGACAGACCCCTGAGGAACCCCACTAGATATGTCCTCCCAGTTTGATAGTGAACCATTTACAAACTACTCTTTGAGTATAGCTTTTCAACCAATTGTGCACACACCATAAAGTAACTTCATCTAGACCTCACTTACCTTCAGTACTGGGCATACTGATTGAAACTGTAGTAAAGAACAAAATCGTTAGACACATAGATGAACATAGTATGTTGGGGGAAAGTCAACATGGTTTTTGTAAAGGGAAAATCATGCCTCACCAATCCACTAGAATTCTTTGAGGGGGTCAACAAGCATGTGGACAAGGGGGATCTAGTGGATATAGTGTACTTAGATTTTCAGAAAGCCTTTGACAAGGTCCTTCACCAAAGGCTATTAAGCAAAGTAAGCTGTCATGGGATAAGAGGGAAGGTCCTTTCATGCATGGGTAACTGGTTAAAAGATAGGAAACAAAGGGTAGGAATAAATGGTCAGTTTTCAGAATGGAAAGAGGTAAATAGTGATGTGCCCCAGGGGTCTGTACTGGGACCAGTCCTATTTAATATATTCATAAATGATCTGAAAAGGGGTAAACAGGCGGTGGCAAAATTTGCAGATGATACAAAACTACTCAAGATAGTTAAGCCCCAGGCAGACAAAATGGAAGATGAAATTCAATATTGATAAATGCAAAGTAATGCACATTGGAAAACATAATTCCAACTATACATATAAAATGATGGGGTGTAAATTAGCTGTTAACAGTCAAGAAAGAGATCTTGGAGTCATTGTGGATAGTTCTCTGAAAAGATCCACTCAATGTGCAGCGGCAGTCAAAAAAGTGAACAGAATGTTGGGAATCATTAAGAAAGGGATAGATAATAAGACAGAAAATATCATATTGCCTCCTTATAAATCCATGGTACGCCCACATCTTGAATACTGCATGCAGATATTGTTGCCCCATCTCAAAAAAGATATATTGGAATTGGAAAAGGTTCAGAACAAGGCAACAGAAATGATTAGGGGTATGGAACAGCTTCCATCTGAGGAGAGATTAATAAGACTGGGACTTTTCAGCTTGGAGGAGAGATGACTAAGGGGGGATATGATAGAGGTCTATAAAATCATGACTGGTGTGGAGAAAGTAAATAAGGAAGTGTTATTTACTCCTCAAAACACACGAACTAGGGGTCACCAAATGAAATTAATAGGCAGCAGGTTTAAAACAAACATCACACAATGCACAGTCAACCTGTGGAACTCCTTGCCAGAGGACGTTGTGAAGGCCAAGACTATAACAGGTTCAAAAAAAGAACTAGGTAAATTCATGGAGGATAGATCCATCAATGGCTATTAGCCAGGATGGGCAGGGATGATGTTCCTAGCCTCTGTTTGCCAGAAGCTGGGAATGGGCGACAGGGGATGGATCACTTGATGATTACCTGTCCTGTTCATTCCCTCTGGGGTGCCTGGCACTGGCCACTGTCGGAAGAGAGGATATTGGGCTAGATGGACCTTTGGCCGTTCTTATGTACCTGGTTTGCTTATGAAAATGCCATGTAGCAATGTTTCAAAAGCATTACTAAAATCAAGATAACTTGTATACAAATTCCCCCTTATTTACTAGGCCAGCATCCCTGTCAGAGAAGTAATTTAGATGGATTTGTCAGGAACAATTTTTAATTCCAAGTGAATGTTAGTTATTACTTAACTCTATTATTCATCCAGGTGCTTACAAATTATTTAGTTGGTTCCAATATCTTTCTGGGTATAGACCAGTCAGCCTTGCTTCAATAATTCCCTGGGTCCTATGTTGGGTCCCTAGATACTATGTTTGCCCTTCTCCAGTCCTCTGGGACCTCAACTGCCCTCCATGAGTTCTCAAAGATAATCACTCATGGCTCCAAGATTGCTTTAGCTAGTTCCTTAAGTACCCTATGGTGAATTCCATCAGGCCTTGATGACTTGGATACATCTAACTTTTCTAAATATTCTTTAACCTGTTCTTTTTCTGTTTGGGCTTGTGTTCCTTCTCTCTTCTTTTTAATGTTAATTGTTTAAGTATCTAATCAAAATTAATCTTTTTAGTGAAGACTGATATAAAATAGGCCTTAAACACCTCAGTCTTCTTGACATCATCTGTTATTAGCTCTTCTTCCCTGCTAAATAGTGGACCTACACTTCCTTCATCTTTCTTTTTTTCCCTAAGGTATTTCTAGAATCTCTTCTTATTGCCTTTTATGTCCCTGGTTGGGTGTAATTTATTTTGTGCCTGGTTAAGGCCATTGAAAACTGCCCTGGAGAATAGGATTTTTATCACTGCCTCTGCCACAGCATTCCTATGTAAAGTTAGGCAAGTCATTTAAACCAAAGCTTTTACAGGTAGCCACTAATTGTGTGTTTCATCACTTTGCCCAGTGTGAGACTCCCAGGGACAGATTTACAGAAGTGCTCAGCACTCTGAGCTGAATCTGAAGTTGATTGGAGCTGTTCTTTGAACACATAAAGTGCCATAAAATACTAAGGGCTCTGAAAAATCATCCCGTTGATGTGTCAAGCTGGGCACCCAAAATTAGTGCACAACTTTTACAATTCTGACTTTGTGCCTTGGTTCCCCCGCTATAAAAATCAGATCAGTACCACCTAATCTCTCAGATGTGCTGTGTGGATAAACTCATTCAAGGTTATGAAACACTGTGATACCATGGTGACAGCACCACAGAAATGCTCATAAGGAAATTAATAATTTTGTATTCAGTGCAGGGGTTGGGTAGTGTGCATTAAATAAGCCTAGGGCCACACCCTGAATAAAGAGAATAAGAAATATTGAATAACTACCCATTCACTGAATAAAACAGGACTCCTGTGATCATGTAGTAATGGGTTATATCTTAATGCATAATACAAGAGGGCCAAATTAACCTTGTACAGTCAACTTTAGTTCTGACATTTCCTAACTTTTGAGTGCTTGACTTTGCAACCTTAATGTTCCTTAAACACTTTATTTTTGGATGTAATATTAAATATATGGTGGACCAGATCCTCAGCTAGTAAATCAGTGTAGCTCCATTGCACTCCCTGCAGTTATGACAATTTGCATCAGCTAAGGATGCAGCCTGTTGTTCCTGTCACTTAAAATGTTAACCTCAGGGATTCTTTAGACTTTTCTGTATATTGAATATCCTATATATCTACTTGGTAGTGTTACTGTCTATCTTTATTTTGGCCTTTTTTCTATATAAATTGACACATTCAATAAAAAGATTATGAACACCGAAAACATTCCCGCATTCATAAACAGTTAAAAAAACACACACACACAAAAACGAGGTCCTGAGCTGCAAATTTCTCCTTATCATTCAAGAATATTAGAACTATTACCAACAGTGATCCACTTGATGATGAAACTCTTGAAACCCCCAGTATTATGAGGTGTAAGGCCGTCAAGAAACTCCACCCTATACTGCAAATTACTTTATATCTTGCTACATTCCAAACTGCATGATTCTATTGCTTTGCATGGGATGGCTACTAATTTTAAAGTGAAGGTACTTACTGCAAAAGTAACCACTGCCAATAAGTTATCATGTATTTAAAACACTTAACTTTATCAAAATACATGGTAGATGTGCAATTTAAAAAGAATCATGCTCTGTTCCACTTTTGAACCTGTAGGTAACACTATCAATTAAAAAATAAATTAGTATGATTCTTGCTATTCACCTATAGGTGTCTTTTATTTTTAATTCCCCCCCGCCCCCCAGTATTATCCTGTTTCCTTGATTTCCCTAAAGGAACACACAGAATTTACCAGTCTCCTCCCTACAGAAAATTTTACTTCTGACTGGTCTCCCCTGTAAATACCTAAATTTCCTCTCTATTTTTGCCTGTATAAATCTCTACTTGCCATGAGTACAATTCCAGGTCACAGTCAAATCAACTAGATTAATATTTTTCACTTCTCTCTCCAGCTCAAAAATAGCCATGAAAATGAAGACACGTTGCCTGTCAAGTATACTCAGCCTAAGAATGACCAACTATCAGTTATGCATATACATAAACATTAACATAGGGTTTGGGGTAAAATTTTGGAGGCATAGCAAAGCATACAATACAATTAGAAAGATGAATGAAACAGCATGGACTGATTCATTGGCAGTATGCGGGGACACAGAGGTTGAGCTCTGTGGCTAAAACACTTCTTTTTCAGCTTCAATAACCAGAACAAAATAAAAGGATACCCATTTTTGGTATCTGCTTTCATACAGAGAGAGCTAGTAGGCAATTATACAGGTCCTGTTCTCTCCAAATTTTAGCAGCAGAGCAGGATTTTATTTTTAACTTTGCAGGAAAAATCACCATGGTAACATAATGAACTATGAGAGTGAGCTATCTGACTGATGTTATGGTGAAGAAGGATTGACAGGAAAGACAGAGATAAAATTCATACCATTCCAAAGCTGGGCTTAGTTTACCTAGTAGCTGAGGTCAGCAGGTCTCACTTTCCAGACACTATCATGAGATGTATTTATCCCCAGGAAGAAAGAAACGTGTCTTAAAGGGTAAATTTCCCTCTTTTGTTTTAGGTGCCCAACTAATAAAGAGGTGTACTTTGCATGTCAGTGAAATGGAGTAATAAGCAGGAACACTGGAGAACTGTAAATGCACATGACAGCTGAACAAATGCCTGGAACATGACTCTTTCATTCTAGTGAGTGTCACCACCCCCAACACTATACAGCTATTAGGGTTTCTGAGCATTTCAGGTGCAAACCCCTGTTTTCATGGAGGTATCAGTCACCTTTAAAACTCTGTCCCAGATGAAAATGTACATTACAAAGTCTCCACCTGGGAATATTTCTTCTTCAGTTTGTCACTTCAAAGGAAGCCATTTCAACGAGTGACTGATTAGGGAATAAAAATATCACCAACCTGGTACCTAAACTGAACTATTGCTACCTATGTTCCTTTTCTTGTTCAAATAGTGCCAGCACTGTAACTGGATCATCATGTGCATTCTGGCTCCTTACATGGCCTTCTAAGCAACTCTTGGCTTCCTCTGAGTTTGCTGGCCCATAACAATGAGCTTCCTCAAACATATTAATTTTCTGTTCTGTTACACAAGGTTTCCACTTTTTCTTTATTAACCTTTTCTATCTACATTCGAATAGGTATGCTGAGTACTTTTCATCCACTGATCTCAAAGCCCTTTACACATGCCAATTCTAATACTCTCAAAAACCCACTGGGGGCAAAGCTAGGAGTAGAACCCACAAGCCTCAGCTCCCAGTCCCCTGCTTTAAACAGCAAACAAAACTTCTGCTGTAAAGTTATCTGAATGAAATTGAAAGACCAACATAACCACTTTTAAGTAAGTTCAAGTATGACAGCAATACAGATGTTAAAATAACACCTCCCCACAATGACCTTGCATGACCATTTGAGCCTCGCTTCTGTTTTTCATTTTAACACAAAGCAAACACTAAACTCACATTACCTCACTGAAAAGCCCAAAGGGAACCAAGTTTGATGTTGGATCAACTCTGGCCATGTGGTGGTTTATTGCTATGGTACTGAGACCTCAGGGACCGTGAACATTCTTCCCGTAACTTCTTCACCTGCCAGCATTCTGAGTTCTACTCCAAAATTATGTGAAGGAAATAATTGACTTGTAGGGGAAAAGAAAAGTCCTGATAGAGTTCTCGCACATGATTCTCAGCAGAGCTAACCCAACACAGCCTATGTCCTTTTGCAATGTGGCTTTGCTCTACTGGGAGCAAAGCAGCTTTTCTGATGTACCAGCAGCACAACAAGACTGCACAGGGAGTCACAGCGTAAGTGGCTTTCCCGAAGCCTATGCTCCCTCCTAATGTGTTCAGTGAAAGCACATGGATAAGGAGTGCAGTGAAGTAGTGAACTACTTCACAGGAAACAAAGAAAGAAAGAGAAAGAAAGAAAAGCAGAAAAAAAGAGAGGTGAGGGACGAAGGAGAAAAAACAATAGAAAAATAATTGTCTGTACAATGAAAAAACGTTCCAGCTGAAACGTGTTGTGTGCATTTATTTACAAAGATTGTTGGGAAAGACTTTCTGGTCAAAATCTTTGATAGCTTTTCTTCCTTCTGTCTCCATCTTTCTGCTGCAATTGTCGCACTTCAGGTAGTATACTTAAAGTGCTTTTGACAGACTTTGCCATACTCTATGGCCTTGTCTACACTAGAAAAACTAGTAACAGCTACAGCAACTGCTAGCCATAGTGCTTCTGCAGTGGTGGTAGCAATGGAGTAAGTACTCGTGTATTCCAGGCTCAAGTGTTTTAACCACTGTGTCACGAAAATCTGCACTGACAGCTGGACTGTTCTTAGATACTGCTGTAATATAGGTGGTAGTTTTTCTAGTGTAGGTGTGCCCTGTAGAAAGAAATGTAGCCTTGTGATAAAATCAACACTCTTGAGTTCTAATCCTTGCTCTTCCACAGACTTCCTGCGCGATCTTGGGCAAGTCACTTAAAACCAGACTTCTAAAGTTATATAGGTGCTTAAAGATAGGTGCCTAGGTACCTAACTCCCATTGAAATAAATGGGAGTTCTTAACTGCAAAATGAGAAAAATAATATAATGAACTGAGCATACAAGAGACCACTGACTTCTCATGTATAGAATCAGATTCAACAGTGTGTCAGAGATATTACACTGTTAACAGCTGGAGGAGTTTCTTTAGCGCTCCACTCTGTTTTTGGAGTAGGAGGATCAGTTCTATTTATCCCCTTTGCTTCAGTGCAGTTGTGAGTGGCCAGGGTGCACAGCATAGCAACAACCCTGAAATACTAGGTAGTTATGGATTTGTTAGGGCTCGTCTATATGGCAGAGATACCATGCAGTAAGCCAAAATGTAATTCTACAGTGCACCAGCTTGTTGTGCATAACTTGCCCTGTAGACAAGCCACTAGAAAACGTGTTTACCTCAGAGGTGCGTTGTGAGGCTAGGGTTCATTAATGATATGGTGCTTTGGGATATGTGCAAAGTATTATAATTATTTTATTCACAGATCCCAATTCCATTAGGCCAGTGTCACTTGCTTGTTCCAAGTGTCCGATTTCACCTGTATTTATGCATATCTGAGACGAAACCCTACAGACTGATGGTACCAAGAAAATATCCAAGAACCAATTACAGAGGTCTCAAAAAAGGTATTTCCTTGCTGTCAAAGGGTATGGGATCTCCCACCAAAAGTTTCTAGCAGTCTCAATGCAGATCAGCAGTATAAGATCTTGCAGCAGGTATTTCATTATGGCAATCCCGTGGACCAGTGGTTCCCAAACTTGTTCCTCTGCTTGTGCAGGGAAAGCCCCTGGCGGGCCAGGCCGGTTTGTTTACCTGCCGCGTCCGCAGGTTCGGCCGATCGCGGCTCCCAGTGGCCGCGGTTCGCTGCTCCAGGCCAATGAGAGCTGCTGGAAGCGGGGGCCAGTATGTCCCTCGGCCCGCGCCACTTCCAGCAGCTCCCATTGGCCTGGAACAGCAAACCGCGGCCACTGAGAGCCGCGATCGGCCGAACCTGCAGACGCGGCAGGCAAACAAACCGGCCCGGCCCACCAGGGGCTTTCCCTGCACAAGCGGTGGAACAAGTTTGGGAACCACTGCCATGGACCAATGAGACAGAGAGAAGATCCTGAAGGTTTATGGACGGAGATCTCCTATGAGATATTTCCCAGTGATACTTTAGTAGAGTAATGATATAGGGCTTGCAAGAAAAGTTCCCTTTAGGTGAAATCAGGCCCGCTGATGGGGAGAGGTGGGAGGCAAAGAGGGCAATTGCCCAGGGCCCAGGCAATTTAAAAGGGGCCGGGGGTCCCTGGCCACCACCATCACCGGCAGCAGCGCAGCAGGGCTAAAGCAGGCTTCCTGCCCGCCCTCACTCGTGCTCCATGCCACTCCTGGAAGCAGCTGACACCCTCCCTGTGGCCCCTGAGGGGGTGGGGGGTCTCTGCATGCTGCCCCCGCTCCGAGCGCTGATTCCACAGCTCCCATTGGCCGGGAACTGCGGCCAATTGGAACTGCAGCCAATGGGAGCTACGGGGGCAGTGTCTGAGAGCAGTGGTGCACGGAGACCTCCTGGGCCCCCTGCCTAGGAGCTGCTGCCAAAGGGGATGTGCCGGTTGCTTTCGGGAGCCGCCTGAGGTAAGTGCTGACCCCCTGATCCCCTCCTTCGCCCCAACCCAACTGCCCCAGCCTAGAGCCCACACCCTGCACCCAAACTCCCTCTCAGAGCCATCACCCAGCACCTCCCTTCCACACCCAAATTCCCTCTCAGTGCCCGACCCCTCACCCCCTCCCAGAGCCCGCAACCCCTCCCGCACCCAACCGCCTGCCCCAGCCTGGTGAAAGTGAGTGAGGGTGGGGGGAGAGCAAGTGACAGAGGGAGGGGGGATGGAGTGAGCAGGGGCGGGGCCTCAGAGAAGGGGTGGGATGGGGCAGGCCTCATGGAAAGGGCAGGGCAGGGCAAGGGTCTTCACAATTAGACAGTTGGCAATCCTACCAGGTGGGCATGTGAAAGCCCTGGCTGTGCTGGAAGAGTGTGCCCAGTAGCGCAGCAGGCAGCTCGCTGGGCACCAGCAAGCACTAGCACCTTACCGCCCAAATGTCAGGTGGACCGTGTCCACGTGTGCGTGCTCGGGGGCCCATTGACTGTTCTGCCCTGGGGCCCGGAATTGCTGTCCGCAGGCCTGGGTGAAATTGATTAACATGTAATATGGTCTGATCCCTGGCCATTCATACAGATGATTGAGTCCTTAAGCAGCTTTTATTATTTTTTCTTTTATTTTAATATGTATTAAAGGCAGAGTACAAATAACATTAATTAATAACCAGAAATCCACAATACAAGTGAATGTCTGTACTCTTAAAACATGTCTCAGATCCCCCGGGACACAGCTATTGCTGTAAATTCCAGTTCAGAGAGAACTTGCAGCCTGTAAACAGAAAACACACAGTATGTACCCAGCTTTTCCATACTGTGCTGATTCATCAGGTTGAAAGCTGTAGAAATTAAATTATTGAAATATAGTAATATATGCATTAATTATGTATACCAGGATTTCTTTTATGGTTGAGATGGTGTTATTTATAAAACCTTCCCCTGTGTGCATGTGTAAAATTCTAAGTACCTGTTTTATTTTTCCTTTGTAAAACTCATATTTGAATCCTGATCTTCTTACAGAAAACCTTAACATCATCTTTGGGGATTGTGTTTCATACTGAATATGAATAAACCCAAAGATAAATAGTAATGTTGCTACAACTGTGTGATAACACTGACCCCAGGAGTATAATGGACTATCTGAAGGCCAATAAAGTAATCCCATTAACACAATATTCTCAGTGTAGGATATTTGATACAAGGTGACACAATTGGTTACAAATATTTTGCATATAGTTGATGTAAAAGAAAAATCCATGTGAGCAACAATGAATGAGGTGTGTAACTATGGGACCAATCTGCATGGATTGGAATTGGACAGTGGGAATGGTTATTAATTGTCTGGCAGTTTAACCCTTAGTACCTGGCTATGCATACTTACTGCACAACTATAGATGATACCACCCTTAATACTGGACTATCTATTCTTTGCTGAAGTGTGAAGCAAAGTTGTGGAGTTGAAACATTGAGTTGAATCATATCATGAATCCCAAGGAAACCTAAGCTAAAATGTATTCTATATTCAGTAAGTGTTTGGATTAAGAAAGGGCAATAATGAGAACGTTAATGTCCAGTTTGCAACCTTTGCACCCTAGGACCATAGAAATCCCAAAAACTAAGGCTTGTCTACACGGCAAAAAATTTTAGCCAAAAGGCAGCTTTTGGTGATGAAACAGTGGAGTTATACACAGGGCAATGCCACTTTTGGTAACAAAACTGCTCAGTTTCGGTGACAAAATAAAACCACCTTGACGAGAGTCATAGGGCTTTTTACACAAAAGTTTTGTTGCCAAAGTGCCAGTGTAGACACCACACTTGATTTAATCGCTATAATTGGCCTCCAGAAAAAAAGTGTCCCCCAATGCCCATCCTGACCACTGTGATCAGCAGTTCCAACTCCGCTGCACTTCATCCAGGTAAGCAACCTTACACCCCTCCCCTTTAAAGCCCCAGTGTGGAGAGCTCACATCGCATCTTCCCAGCTGATAATGGCAGCTCCATGTGGCAAAGGCTCTCCCGCTTGGACCAATGTGGAGCTTCTGGATCTGCTCAGTATTTGGGGAGAGGAGGCTGTGCAGTCCCAGCTGCACTCCAGTAATAGGAATTGCCATACCAGTGGGCAGATTTCTCAAAGCAGTGCTAAAAGGACTATGATCAGGAAACACTGCAGTGCTGAGCAAAGATGAAGGAGCTGAGGCATGCATACCAGAAGACAAGGGAGGCAAACCATCGCTCCAGTGCTGCACCACAGATCTGCCATTTTTATAAGGAGTTGGACACTATCCTGGGCAGCGACTCCACCTCCACCACCAAGAGCCCCAGAGATACTTCAGCAGGGCTGGAGTGGGCAGAAAGTGGACCTAACCCAGAGGACGAAGTCATTGATGAAGAGGTGGAGTTAGACAATGATGTGGAGCCCACAGTGGGGTTGCCCAGTGGTGCGTCTAGTCAGGAGCTGTTCTCCACTCGGGAGGTGTCTAGCCAGTCGTACTCCGACAAGCAAGAAGCAGGAGAGGAGACCCCTGGTAAGTGGTTTTGCTTTGTGAAGTGTGGAGGTGGATTGAGGGCATAGAAATTTCCAAGGCGCACTGTGTTTCTGTGTGCTGGACATTTCCCTGTGCAGCTAAGCAGTACAGTGGAACAGGGTGTTGGTACACACCGAGATTTCACATGAATCCTCCAGGAGGTCTCTAGGAAACTTTCCTGGAGGTACTTGGCAATCATCTGCCAAAGGTTCCTTGGCAGAGCTGCTGTGTTCCTTCCCTCATAGAAGGAAACTTTCCCACATGATTCTGCAATCACTTGTACAGAGACCAGAGCGGCACACAGGTGAGCAGTATAGGGACTGGGGCAGAAGCCACAAGCATGTATTAGATGCACCCTTGCTTCCCTTCAGGAGTGAGAGATCTGCTACAATGACACCCATGTGTGGAAAAGGGTGGGAAATTTTAGAATATTATCCCTAGTTGACTGCACCATGACCCTTTCATATTGCTTTTCTCCCCATGTACAGTGCCCCCCGCTCTGGGGTAAACTCACTGTGCTTGAGGGGCTTGCTGGTATGTGTGCTTATCAAGGATCAGTGTGAAAGGGATTGGTATGTTACCAAAGATGTATTTTACTGTAATGTTTCAATTTTGTACATGTGCTTAACAATTATGCTTCTATGTATTGTTTCTTGTATTCCTGCAGATGTGACCTTCAAAGGCACCCACTACACACCGGCACAGCACCTCCACCAGATAAGAAAGCACACGTGATGGTACAAATAAGACATGTTCCGGGAGGTGCTGCAATACTCAGAAGCAGAAGAGAGAACATGGGCAGTAGGGGGGGGAAGTGGAAAGGCAGGACATTAATTTTTATTTAAAAAAAAAAAAAAGCAGCCTTTGTTAGGGACGCAACTGAGAGGATGATTAAAGCTGTGGAGCAGCAAACTGAGATACTGAAGTCCCTCATAACACTCCGGACTGATCAGTTATAGGCCTGCCCTCCCCTTCAGCACATTCAGAACTCTTTCCTATGTCCTCCCCAAACTCCACCCATGCATTCCTTTCCGCTTTCTGGGATGTCTAACTTTCCTGTTCACTCCACCCCCATGGACACCTTTTCAAATGATAGCTGGACTTACGCATAGCTCTGAAAGGCAGCCTTCCCCTTGTACCTCCTCTCCCCGCAAGCATTTGGTGTGTGGTGGTGGGGGGGTTTTGTGCAATAAAAGGAATGTTTTTTGAATGATAAGCAATCTTTGTCTCCTGCAAATTGTGATAGCAGATGGCAGCAACATATAAACAAGCAGTTTAATCATTTGCTTACATTGAATCCTTGGCCACACAAATCACAAGTGCTTCCTTGCAAAACTTGATTTCATTAAGCATTGCAGTCTCAATCATAGAAACATACATTACTGGTTCTCATCTTCAAAGTGTTGCCTCAAAGCCTCCCTGATTCAAATTGCCCCCCATTGTGCCCCTCTAATAATCCTGGTAACTGGCTGCTCAAAAGCAGCCGCCAGGTGTTCTGCCTCAGCAATCCACCTCTGAACAAACTTTTCACCCTGACCTTCACAAATATTGTGCAACATACAACACATGGCTATGACCATGGGAATATTATCCTCATTGAGGTCTAACCTGCCATAAAGGCATCACCAGCACACCTCTAATCTGCCAAACGCACATTTCATGGTCATCCTGCACGTGTTCAGCCTATTAGTAAACCGCTCCTTACTGCTATCCAGGTTTCCTGTGTAAGGCTTCATGAGCCATGGCATTCAGGAGTATGCCAGGTCTCCCAGGATCACTATGGGCATTTCAACATCCCCTATTGTAATCTTCTGGTCTGGAAAAAACCACCACTTGCTGCTTTCTGTACACGTTGATGTTCCCAAAGATATGTGCATCATGCACCTTTCCAGAGCACCCCGCATTGATGTCAGTGAAACGCCTGTGGTGATCCACAAGCGCCTGCAACACCATGGAGAAATACCCCCTTCCTATTGATGTACTCCGGCAAGATGGTCTGGTGCCAAAATTGGAATACAAGTGCCATCTATCACCCCTCTGCAGTTAGGGAAACCCATTTCTGCAAAGCCATCCACTATTTCACATACATTGCCAAGAGTCATGGTCCTTCATAGCAAGATGCGATTAATGGCCCTGCACACTTGCATTAATGCACCCCTAACAGTTGACTTCCTGACTCCAAATTGATTTGCAACTGACTGGTAGCAGTCTGGAATTTCCAGCTTCCACACTGCAATCGCCACATGCTTCTCCTTTGAGAGGGCAGCTCTCATTTGGGTGTCCTTGCACCACAAGGCTGGGGCAAGCTCCGCACACAGTTCCAGGAAGGTGGCTTTCCTCATCTGAAAGTTCTGCAGCCACTGCTCATCATCCCAAACCTGCCTAATGATGCAATTCCACCACTCAGTGCTAGTTTCCTGAGCCTGAAAGCGACAGTCCACCATGTGCAGCTGTTCTATGAATGCCAAAAATAATCCAATGTTGCTCCTATCCATGGCAGACAGCACGTCAGGCAACTGTGAATCCAGATGAGTTAGGAAATTCATGATTAACTGCATTGCAATTCGCAATGTGCTACTGACTGCTAGCAGAGCATTGGAGAGTATAGTGGGATTCATTCTTTCAGACAGAGATGGTAGGGCAGGCATAAAACAAGGGACGTTGAAAAATGCCATGAACGGAAGACAGAAGCACATGGAATGCTGGGACAGAAAGCAATGCATCATGGGACATGGATCACAGCACATCATGGGTGTGGGCTCAACTCTGCCTTTCCACAAGACCTAGCAGGAAAAGGATGGAGAGCTGAACTGTGGATAGCTACCCACGGTGCATTGATCTCACAGTCGATGCCACTACCCCAAATGTGGACATGCTCTGCTGACAGAGGAGGACAGTGTGAACATGCAATAACTATTTTCTTTCAGGGCTTTGATTGTTAACCAAACTTTTAGGGAAAAACCTCTGCCGGTGTTGACATGGCCTAAAGCTAGTACTATAAATCAACAGGAACTGACTCAGTGGCTGATGCAGTCAGCTGTACTAGCTGAAGAGCATATTAGCAAGAGAGACCTCAGTGTTGGAAGGTAGAATAAGGCATGGGAATAGCTCACATATGGAATGGCAATTACTTTGTTACAAGTGCAGTGGCTTTTGTTGGATCAATTCCTGTAAACCTCTTAGAAAAAGAGCAAATGAGCTGTAAATGCTGTATCTGTTGTTTTGAAGCATAGAAACAACATGTCCTGGGGGGATTGCACAACTCCCGCACAAATAAAAACTTAGTTAAAAAGGAATTAAGGTTGGAAATGTAGATTGTCTAGTCCAAGACAATCTTACACTTTCTTTACAAAAATTCTGTACCTTTTCCTCACAGGGTGAGGCTGGGCCAGAGGCAGCTAACATGTGCCTGGTTTATCCCACCACCCCAAGTGGAGGGATTGAGTACAAGAGTCATATGATGGGAGGGAGCAGGAAAAATGCATCTCCAGCAAAGAAGATGAAGGAAAAGGGGCCAAAACAACACAAAGTGTTAAGAAACAAGGAAGCGGTTTTAAAGGTCTGTGAAGGCTGCTCTCTCATCCTCGTGGAGGCTCACTAGTCTTAAAAGGGGAAAAGGGACAAATCTTCCTTTGTCTACCTTACCTTCCACAAACAATTCAATCTAAAAAAAAGCATCTGAAGAGAAGTTACGAACAATGGACACATTCTTCCCTTATTTTTAAAGAGGGAAAACCCCATAAAAATAAAAGCCAGAAACAACAACATATTAAACAAGTGCTGCACAAGATCCACTATTTAAACCTCAGGCTGGAGGAGTTGCTCATTATTGATTCAGAGTAAGCAGCCAGTAGGCAAAATAAAAGGGAAAAAGACAAGTGTATCCCTTCCACAAAAGCTGACATCAAGAAAGTTGTTGGAGTTAAAAATCCATGAAGTCTGACATTCAGGCAGCAATTAAAGAGCTTAAAAACATAGAAATAGCAGAAGACCAAAGGCTTCCTCTTATACCATTGAAGTTCATGGGAATTTTGTCATTGAATTATAGGGGAGAGGGATCAGACCTCTAGTCACTGAAATGAAAGCAGACTTGAATGAACATGCAGACATGGCCACAGACAGAAAAGAGAATGAGCTGGAGCTCAAAGTAGAGGACTAAAACAATTTAGGATAAAATGTGCCCCAGGAAAGGAGGGCAGAAAAAGGGAACCCTGTGACTTCTGTGGGAGCTCTAGTTAAAAAAGTTTGGTAAAGATTAATATTAAAATTGGGTGGGAAATTATTTTCCTGTCCTCCATGAAATCCCCCCCCCCCCCCCCCCCATCTTGAATAGGGATAAAAGGTCAAACTTTAATGAACCAAAAGTCCTTCATGTCCCCACCCTCCAAATGTTGACTGGGTCAGTTGAAACATTGTTTTGATTTCAACTTTGTGTTACTGTTAACAAACTCACTTCAAAACAATATGCTGTTTTGACCCCACAAAATTGACATTTTTTTAGATGAAAAGGTTCAGAACAAGATATCTTGAATATTTGAAGCGCTTTTCCTCCCCCAAAAAAACTTTTCAAAATGGAACTCATTAAAACGGTCCCTTTCTTTCAAAATTTTGGTTTCAACGAATTGGCATTTTCCTATGAAAAACATTTTGTCAAAAAATTCTTAGCCAGCACTAATTGACACAGCTCATTATGCTCTATTTTCCTTTGCACCCTAGAGATGTAGGCCTTCCTCTTTGTTATTATGCTCACAAGGACCAAATTATTAGAACATGAAAATCCAGATGTCCTCTAGTGATCAAAGGTTAGGGTATAGAAATTTGCCAGGATCTGTCAACCCTAAGGTTGAAAAATGGGAGAGATCTAAAATGGTACCAATGATCTACCTCTAAAGCCAACATCCAATATTGGTGTGGAATTCCTCTTAAACTGTGCTGCTCCCATAAAACTGAAATCTTACAATTTTTACTGTAAAAAAAAAAAAAGGTGAAAAGATTCTCAAACATCTGAACACTGAATTTGATTCAAAGAACAATAAGGGTGGCAGTGACGAGATGGGAAATATGAAAATAAAAGCAATCTGGCAGCCAGAAACCACATGGAGGTAATTTAGCAAGAAATTTCTGGCCCAAAAAAAAAAAAAAAAAAAAAAAGACCTCAGCAGGATCAAAATAAAGACGGTGGTGAAAAAGAGGAAGAGGAGGAGGATAACTGAACTAAGTATTGCCTTTGTCTCCACCTTTATGATTAAGCTGGACCAACCAGCAATTTCTCATTACAACCATCGGTGCTTTGAAATACTATTGTTATGAATAGAAATGCCACCCAGATGCATCAACAGGGTGAGGGAATTTGATGGGGGCAGTGGTAAGGGGGCATAGTCCCAGCAGCAAGGGAGGGGGACACTTGCTGAGGGACAATAGGTAGCTCCTCCTGCCCCCAACCCCGAGTCTCTGGCCCCCATTGGCTAGCTGTGGGGGAGGGCTGCTCATTGGTTAGCATTCCCGAGCTCCCAGGATTTAACAGGGAGTGGGGACCGTGTGGAGCCTCTTGTGGCACCATTCCAGCAGCCCCACCCTACCCACTCCAAACTAGGAATGGGAACCCAGCCTGACAGGAGGGTCTAGCCAATAGCCTATTTGCGGGGTAAGAAGGAATTTATTCCCATAGGCCAATTGGCAGTGGACCAGGGATGGGTGGGTTTTTTGCCTTTCTTGCAGCACCTTCAAGTCATGGTGGGTTAAGTAGGAATGCATTTAGTCCCTAAATGAGTTGTTAATTAGTCACAACTTGTGGCTGGTTTCCAGTGTGGTTAAAAGGATAAAATGATCAGTTCCCAGAGGTAAAAGAGCTGGGATTTAGTGATGGGCCAGGGGCTCATGGGATAGAGTGAGACCTTGTGGCCTTCATGGGCTGAGATCTTCATCCTCTGTCCCCCTCACAGTGAGGAGTGTGCTAGGACTCAGAGCTGAATCCTGAGATGTAGACTGAGGAGAGCCTAACCGGAGTTACAGGTTATATGGCAAGATGACCTGTAACCCTTGTAGTAGTTATGAGTTCTATGGTAAGAAACCTTGTAACCATCACACTGGAACCACCTAAATGCCTGGTATAGGAAAGTCTGGGTGATGGGTGGGTAGTGCACCTCCCCTGTGCTAAAATTTAATAAAAGTTGCAGCCTGATGCTTAATTCCATGCATGTATCTGTCCTCATTTCACAGCTGTGTCCACGTCAATTCTACTAATTTAAACTCAAACTTTCAACTGGGCAGTATTAAAGGAAGAAATAGCTACCCTCTTTTGAAAGGTGAATCATTCTCCCCTCTTCTTTATTACTTGAGGGGCTGGCTGAATTGCAGAAGCTTTCCTACAACATGGGTTGAGATCCAGTGAGCTAGTGACATTTTCTGTTGACAAGCTTAATATCTAAGGATGCTATTTGTGTAACCATATCTGTGCAGCAGTTATGGATAGGGTTCTGTACTAGTATTTAGGAAACTTTGCAGGATGGTTAGATGGATGTGTTAGAGGGCTTATTCCTTCACCCTCCAACTTCCCTGGTCTTCTCACATGAAGAGAGCAACAATACCCAAAGTCCAAAGGTGCAAACAATTAGATGTTTATTGGGGTGAGCTTCCAGCAAGTTTAAATCCGAGTTCCTTTTTCCTTATTTTTGAATTCCAACTTACTTCCTGTTTGCCCCTAATTTACATAGTAATATTCTCAGCTATACCTTAACCAATCATTTTACTGAAATTTACCTAACCAATCCTAGCATATTATATGATTAGCTAACCAATTATATCCCACTACCCTAATCAATTTACCCCTAGCAAAATTAATATACAGCAGACAGAAACAATTAGAGAATCAGACAGATTAACAATAGAAAAGTGCAGGCCATAAAGATAAAACATACAGAAATGAGAGTTTCACAACCACAACTATTGAGAAGTAATTTCTTGCCAGACAGGATGCTATCAAACTAAGTTTTCTTTAACCATCGTTATCTAGTGGTGATGGGCATTATCAGGACAGGATTGTATTCCTAACAGCCCAATACCACCTTATTTCAATGTGACTGGTTTGCAATGGGAGGATGTGACTAAACGCTTCCCAGCTTATGGCTGCCTCTGCTGCTTAGCCAAAGGCCTTAGCCTAAGAACTTGGGCCTTCTCTCACTGACAGTCTGAGGCCTTATACAGGTGGACTGTGATTTTGATTCTTTTATACCTCTATAACTAGCAAAGTGATAAAAGACGCCCAAGTTCTTAAAGGATAGGCCTTTACAGGCAGGCCTGCATATCTATATTCTAATAGTGTGTTACATCTACATATCAAGGCATAGGTGGGGGGGATGTCATAACTCCATGGCTATATGAATGCATATCAGGGCTGCCCAGAGGGGGGGCAAGGGAGGCAATTTGCCCCAGGCCCCTCAGGGGCCCCCACGAGAATATAGTATTCTAGAATATTGCAACTTTTTTTTAAAATGGAAGGGGCCCCAAAAATTGCTTTGCCCCAGGCCCCCTGAGACCTCTGTGCGGCCCTGATGCATATGACAATATTCAAACATGTTTGTGTAAAAGAGAATGCTTTTAGCATTCTTCCTGTCTCTAGTTGAGGAGATGCAATGGATGCTTTTGGTTGGGGTCTTTGTCTCCCTGCCTGGAAGAGTCCAGTGGTTTAATATGATTATTGCAGTCATGGTCAGTTGGAACATGGACCAGTTCACCAATCCATGCTGATTGAGAGTTTGAGCCTCTGGTATTGAAATACTTGGTTCATAAAGGAAGTCAGAGTAAGGATGCAAGAGCTAAGCAACCTGCAGAAAAATAAATCTATTTCTCTCATCCAAACCATGTGTACACAATGACTGATTAGATAATTTAATCTGCCTTTAAATGAGCTCCTTTAGAAACTGATATTTGCCAGCTGATTTTGGAATGATCATTTCTTAACCTCTGTTAGCCTATGTGAACAGTGTGAAAGTAAGGCAGAGGCCCCGGATAGTGAGTAACTTATTGCTTAGAGACCAACTACCTTAAAGGAAACTGAAAGATATTTTGAAATCACCAAAACTGGTAAAATATCCAGTAACATTGATTAGAAAGCCTGTAACGCAGTCATAAGAAGATTATTAGTACTGCTTCTGGGAAGGAAAGATGGAGCCAAGCTGAAAGAAACTGATTCCAGGCCAATTTTTTTTTTTTTTAAATAGACATTTCACATTAAAAAAAAATCAGAATCCAAAATATGCTTAAAGAGACTCAACCTCCAGAAGTCAAACTAACTATCAACCTTTCTGCTAATGCTGCACTATTTCCAAACATGGCAATAAATCTTGTGTTTGGAAATTTATTCTTGCAACCTTAAGACAGAAACTGGGTTGTTTGTTTTTAAAACAAAGTTACATTTTGTAGACTGAGAGGGTCACCAGAGAAGTGCTGATACAGACACTATTGAGTTTCAGCTCTATCTGATCTCTGTGTGTAGGACCCCCTACAAATAAGATCCTTGTTTTGGTGGAAACTGGGTTGTTCAAAGCATTTTCTAGCAGTACAAAAACTTCTGTTTCTAGTAACATAGCAAGCACATTTTTGATGGGATAATTTTACAAGCAGAACCCAGGAACTCTAAACTCATTAATGAGCAGTGGGACTGGTACCCAGAACTTCCAGACATGGCTTTGCAGTTTTACTCCACTGCATTGGAACTGGTCCAAATAAAGGAATCTCCTCCTTTATAAGCATTTTCCTTGTAGTCACACAAAATAAACATGAACAATATTAACATGAAAAAGTCAAAGTAGAAGACAAGTATTTTAAATAAACTAATTCAGGAAGGATCATTCACAACATCTTTCCAACTACAGCAATTAACTCATCTCAGTGTCTTACTGTTAATGGAGTTCATTTATGAGGAACAATCAGAAAACATCAAAAACAAATCACAATGTTAAAAATGTGCTACAAGTCAATCACTTACTAGTTCTTTGCTGCTAGTGCTGCAATGAGGGTCTTATTTCACATGGTTCTGGCACAAAACCTTGCACCTGCTGGGAGTCAACACAAGTCTTTCCTCTGCTTATCATCCCCAGTCCAATGGCCAGACAGTAAGGGCCAACCAAATTCTTAAGTATGATTGGTCTTCACTTCTCCCTTATGTGGAGTTCGCCTACAACACCACAAGCCATGCATCTACAGGTCAAAGCCCCTATTTTACTAACTATGGGTACCACCACCGATTCCACCCACAATTACCCACGTATTCTCCCTACCTGTCTGCCTCAGACCTCGTACAGCAGATTTGTCAGGCCCTGAAGAAGCACCTGGGGGTAAGGTTGCCAGCCATCCAGGATTGTCCTGCAGTGTCCAGGAAGTAAAGATTAATCTTTAATTAAAGATGGTCATATTATGAAACATCCAGGAATATATCCAACCAAAATTGGGAACCCTACCTGGGGGGAAGAGGTGGGAAAGAGCAGACTATGAGATATGCAGACCAGCATCAACAGCAAGGCCCCACCTACTCAGTGGGATATAAGGTATGGCTCTCCACACTGACATACCTACTCACAAGCTGGACTTAATGGTTCTTTGGCCCTTTTGAGATCCTGTAACAGGATGTGAACTTCCACTACCCAGCTCTCTGAAGAGTCACCTGGTATTTTACGTATCACTTTTGAAACCTTACACAGAAAATCCTTTCTCTCACAGAGCCCAGCCACCTCCACTACCAGTACAGGGACAGGGCCACAAGTAATACATGGCTCATGAGATTCTGGACTCTAAACATAAATATTGCAGGCTCTGGTACCTTACTGAGAGGGACGGTAATGTCCTGAGGACACTACACACTTGTGCAAACATTCAGTTGGAATCACCCTATAAAGCTTGGTCTGCCATCACCCTAAGGGCACCCCTTAGAGAAAGGGGTGATGTCAGGAACTTTGGGTCTTGAACCCACATCCACAGGTTTTTTAGGAGCTAAGCAGTCCCAACCTGCCACCCAGTGTCCTGCTAACAGTTGCTGGAGGACTCCAGTCCTGGGATCCGATTGGTGAAACACAGAGGGTCCTGACTGGGTTAAATAGAAGCTGGGGATCAAGCACAGGAGCAGGAAGTTGTCCATACAACTGGGTTCTCCCTGTTCAGGACTGCTTTCCCTGCAACACCTGCTCCTACTGCCTGCTGCTGATCTATGGGTAACCTGACACTGCCTGATTCCTGGTTTGCCCTCTGGCCTGTCTCAGACTCTGACCTCCTGGCAGCTGACTCCTGCTCTGACCACTAGGTCAGACTGCTCACATCTCAGTCATGACACCTGCACACTTTAGAGGGATGCTTCATACTGGCCCATGCAGAGCTCTGCAATGTGGGGAGAGTCAGAGGAAGGGCCTACAACAAGGGTAGCCAATTATTTTTTGTCAAGGTCCAAATTTATTGGTCAAGGGATAGTCAAGGTCCAGACTCCAGAGAAAATAATACAAAACAACAATAATGATAAGTAAATAAAAAGATTTTGGGGTCCATTCAAAAGCATCTGGCAGTCCAGATTTGGCCCACGGTCTGCCTATTGACTACCCCTGGACAAGATCTCCAATTATACAATAAATAGAACAGAAAGATTTGTCTAAGTGGCAGAGAAGGGCTGCAGCAGCTTCCTCCCGTTCAAAACATGCTGATGTTTTGGGGATTTGGACTTTAGTCTAATTGGAACTGGACTAAGACCATTAAATAACTTTAATCGGGCCAAAATACTTGAGCTTGAGACAAATTTAAACCTATGACCAAAAAGGATCAGTATGTTAATACCAAGTTTCAGGGTAGAGATTCCCTCTTCCCTAAGTATTCAGGGTCTGTACTGCTTCCTATCCAGATTATTGTAAGCAGGCAATCACATCACAAACACTACCCTTCTGAAAAGTCTCACTGAGGCTAGGGTGACCAGACAGCAAATGTGAAAAATCGGGACAGGGGTGAGGGTGATAGGAGCCTATATAAGAAGACGACCCAAAAATCGGGACTGTCCCTATAAAATCGGGACATCTGGTCACCCTAACTGAGGCCGAGGACTGACTAGCCGTGGAGACTGAAATAATAATATTTAGTACTTACACAGTGCTTAACACATTGAAAAAACACTGTACACCCATTAAATAGCTAATTGTCCCCACACCCTTTTGAGGTAGGCAGGCAAGTATTATAGATGAGGAAACAAGTTATAGACAGAGAAACCAATTATACAAGAGATGTTAAGTGATTTGGTCAAGGCCACTGTAAACATGCGGGACTCACCCCTGCGGTGCCTCCTGCTGGTAGTCTCAGGGAATTAGCTCTTTTCCAGCCTGGGCACTCTCTGCAGGCTGGTGTTCTGCTTGTTTCCGGCACCGTGTCCCTTCCGGACCCCTTTTATCTGGGGTGCTGCCCCCTGGCAATACCCCCACATTCTGCCTCTGGGTCTCCCCTCTCTAATCCCCACCTTGCCTCAGTCTGGGCTACTGCCAGTCATCACTAAGCCCCCACTCCCTGGGGCAGACTGCAGTGTAAAAGCCACTCATCATAGGCAAGGGGGTTTGGACCTGCTGCCTTCCTGTGCCTCCCAGTACCTCTATAGGCCTTGGACCAGGCCCTGCAGCCTGGGCAGTTGCCAGCCTGGAGCTCCCGTGCTCCTCTGGCCTTTCCCCAGCCCTGCTTCACTCCCAGTACCCTTTCTGCAGGCAGCCAGGCCCTGCTCTCTCCCAGCCTAGAGAGAGAGACTCCTGGGCCTCTGGCTCACAGCCTTTTATACAGATCAGCTGTGGCCTGATTGGGGCATGGCCCAGCTGCGGCCGCTTCCCCAAATCAGCCCAGCTTAGCAGCTCTCAGCCACAACCTTCTCCCAGGGCTGACTTTAACCCCTTTTCCGCTGGAGTGGGGGAGCCGCCCCACTACACACCCTCCACCTTATGATCCCATGGGAGGGGGGGGGTGTCTATCTCCCCGGCATTCCTCTCAGCTGGCCCCACAGGGAGTCCCTCTCCTTGCGCACGCGCTCCAGTGCAAGGCACAGCCGACTCCCTTCCTCCATATTTTGGGTTCCCACGGTAGTCCTTCCAGCTCCCTCATGGGATTCCAGGTTTGTCTGGGGCCTCCCTGCCCCTGACAAGCCCCTCTTTTGGGCCGTGGTCATCACCACCCCCTCCTTCGGGGCAGTCTCGGACCCGGCCTGGTCCTCCAGCCTCCCCCTCCTTCTCTGGGGGCCAGGCCACTTTCCCCAGCTCTCCTTGTGGCAGGAGGCGGCACAGCCAGTGCCCACCCCTGACCACCTCAGGGCTAGCCTGGGCCCTGCAAGTCCTATAGGGGCACTCCCTCTTCCTGTGCTCATGCTCCCTTCAGGCCCAACAAGTTTGGAGCCCCCTGTTGGCTTCACAGGGGGCACTCCAGTCTCTCCACCGTTTGTCCCTGGCATAGCCCTTTCTTCAGGGCTCACCTGGGCCCTGCGAGTCCAGTAGGGGCACTCCCTCTTCATGTGCCCTGGTTCCCCACAGGCCGAACAGGTCCTCTGCCTTGGCACTGGCCTCCTGCCCCAGGTGCCTGGCTCCCGTTGAGGTCCATGTGCACTCCCCCATAGCAGCTGAAGCAGCCCTGCTTGCTGCTCGGCAAACCGGGCCACATAGGCTCTCCAATAATAGTTCATATTTCCACTGTCAGTTTCTCCACTTTGTTCCTCAATGCTCGGGTTTGGGCAACAGTCCCACAGTCCATGCTCTGCCCCTTGTATCGGGGTGTATCGCTATGCCCGCATTCTCCACCACGTGTAAATGTGTGGGACTCACCCCTGAGGTGCCTCCTGCTGGTTGTCTCAGGGAATTAGCTCTTTTCCAGCCTGGGCACGCTCTGCAGGCCGGTGTCCCACTTGTTTCTGGCCCCGTGTCCCTCCCAAACCCTGGTGCCCTTTTATCTGGGGTGCTGCCCCCTGGCAATACTTCCACACTCTGCCTCTTGGTCTCCCCTCTCTAATCCCAGACTGAGGCAAGGTGGGGCTACTGCCAGTCATCACTAAGCCCCCACTCCCTGGGGCAGACTGCAGTGTAAAAGCCACTCATCATAGGCAAGGGGGTTCGGACCTGCTGCCTTCCTCTGCCTCCCAGTACCTCTATGGGCCTTGGACCAGCAGTCTGGAGAGTTGCCAGCCTGGAGCTTCCCTGCTTTACTCCCAGTACCCTTTCTGCAGGCAGCCAGGCCCTACTCTCTCCCAGCCTGGAGAGAGAGACTCCTGGGCTGCTGGCTCACAGCCTTTTATACTGGTCAGCTGTGGCCTGATTGGGGCATGGCCCAGCTGCGGCCACTTCCCCAAATCAGCCCAGCTTAGCAGCTCTCAGCCACAACCTTCTCCTAGGGCTGTCTTTAACCCCTTTTCTGCTGGAGTGGGGGAGCCACCCCACTACTGCCACATAGCCAGTCAGAATCAAGTCTGTAAGTCAGGTTTTTCTGTCCCCAGGCTCATGCTTGGTCCAGCAGTCAAAACTCCTGTTTATCTTACCAAAAGAGACATTGCTCAATTTCATCCCATTACTTCTAATAACAATAAATTCCCTCTTGAACTGCCTTAAACAGTTCCTCTCCCCACTTGATATTATCACTTATCAGGTCCTTGTAGAATGTTATTTCCTGTCCTCTTAGTTCTCATATGGCAAGCTGCAGCTGTGTAGGACCCAAGTTTCAGAGACTCTGAGCATTTGCAGCTCCCCATTGGCTTCAGCTGAAGTTGTTAGTAGGGCTACTGAAACATTTTCAGTTGAAACTTTCTTCCAATAGAAAAATGGGTTTTCAGCTAAATAAAAATATTTGCAGAAAGCATCTGCCTTTCTTCTAAAAAAATATGACCACAATAAAAGCAGAAAACCAAAAACTTTCTGCCAAAAACTTTCAAATTTGGGGTATTTGGTTTCTCAAAATCTAATATTTCTGTGGGGTAAAAAATCCCTATTTTATCACCAGTTGTAATTGTCAAGTGCTCAGGATTTCTGAAAATCAGACCCAAGTTTCCTTTAATCCTGCTGTCCCTTGATCATTTTTGTTGCTCTTTGTATTCTCTTCTGTTTGTCTTTTTATATAGAAGCTCCCAGAACTGAAGACAGTATTCTAGGTGTGGTCTGACCAGTGCTGAATGCTGTATTGAGGTACAACCGTGAAAGAAGCCTCTATTCTATGCAGCTCTAGGATGCACTGCCCTTTTCTTTATCATTTTGTATTGCTTGCCAGTGTGTAATTTGCTGTCCACTGTTACCCTGTGGTCTCTTCCAGCATTACTCTCTTCCAAGTTGCCCCTTCCCACATTCTGGATTAATTCCCCTTCCACGTATCAGTTTGCACTTCAGTTCAAATCACTCTTATTTCCTGCATATATTTCTGATATTAATATTTACTGAGCATCAACAGTTTTCAATGCTGTGTTCAGTGCTGTAAAAACAGATGAAGACTAATGAGCTCACAAGAGACGGCAAGACATACACATGTAATTTTTTGCAGTGAGTTTACATATTGAATTATAATGGGACTTCCCACATGTGTCAAGTTACTCACATGCAAAAGTGTGTGCAGGATTGGGGCCTAAAAAAAGAAATTATTATTCATATTACTTGTAGCAGAACCTCAAGGCAAGTACCTGTCTAATCTGCCTGCCTGCCTACCACTGTCCTTCCATGCTTCTTCTTCTACTGTTTGTCACTCTAGGCAGGCATTAGGGTGACCAGACGTCCCGATAAAATTGGGACTGTCCCAATATCGAGCAGTTTGTCCCACGTCCCGATCGAAGTACGGTTGGGACACCATTTGTCCCGATATTTTGTTCCGTTTTTTTTTCCCCTTGTTGCTTAGGCAGCGGTGATCGGCAGGGGGAGTGCCTTTTCAATTGTTACACTCACATCTGGGTCTTTGGCGGCACTTCGGCGGCGGGTACTCCCTTCTTTGCCGGCAAGGTTCATTACTCGCTGCCGAAATGCCGCTGAAGACCGTAAGCGACTGAAGGACCCTCCGCTGAAGTGCCGCTGAAGACTCGGACGGGTGAGTGTAACAATTGAAAAGGCGCTCCCCCTGCGGCCGTCCCAATATTTTGGAATTCTCATCTGGTCACCCTAGCAGGCATGACTGTCCTGTTTCTGCCTCTGAGGAGGCCACACCTCCTCACAGTCTGGGCTGCTAGAGTACTTCTCAAAAACAAAGGAAGGGGAATTCGCCATACTCAGTGGGTCCCAACCTTCAAGCAGGGCAGGGCTCTGACTTGTAGTCACACAGAGCTGTAGCACCAAGCACTATCAATGGAGCTCTGGCAGGTGTGAATACAAAGCACCGTCTATGGGGCTCCAGCAGGGGTGACTGAGGAACACAGTCCTCCTGGCCTAAGGAAGAGGAGTACTGCCACCCCTGATGGTGGGGTGGCAGGGTGTAGGGGAACGCAGGCCCACCCAACTCCACCACATCCTAGCCCAGGACCTAACAGTGGCAGAGTAGTCTGCCACTGGGTCAGCAGGGAATCCCCCTGCAACACGCTAACCATGTTTCCAGCAGCACCACAGCCAGACAGTAATCTGGTTCCCCTGGGCTGCTTCCTACTCTCCCCCTCAGGTGTACCTGCGTCCAGGGATTGTCCTCAGTCTCCCCGGGATACACCGCCAAGGGCAGTGGTAGCAGCTTCTCAGTATCGGGAGTGGCAGGGTTCTCTGGAAGCTTGTGCAGGTCCTTGGGGCAGCAGTGGTTCTCCTTGGCTTACCACTCCATCAATGGGGAAGAAACATCTGTCTCCTGCATCAACTCCCTCTCAACTGAGTTGCTGGGCCAGCCTTTTATACTTCCTTTTCCTGTCCCGCCCCTCTGCTTCCAGTGTGTGGGGCGTGACCCTCCTGGTTCCACCCATCAGGCGGCTTGCGGCATTCCCTCCACATCTGCCTCTGAGGGAGGCCATGTCTCCTCGCTACAGTCACCATCTCATTGTGTTGTGTCTAAAATTAGGGCCCATCCCTGCAAACATGTACTCTGAGTTCTATGGAACTGCTCACAAGTTAGGTTATTCATGTGCGTTCGCAGGACTGGATCTTAAATTGTCTAAATTCTTCTGGGCAGGAATCTTATATGTTCCTCTGATGTGAATAACACATTTCTAGGTATTGTAAAAAGATTATTAAAATAATGAGTCTCTAGCAGTGCAGTCGGAGCATAATGTCCTACATATGTACAAGTCAAATAAACATATGTAGAACCTCAGCAGTATAAAAAGAGGAACAAAATATTCTATTGTGGATTTTAAAAAAAAAATACATATAAGCAATACATTTCTAACCTTTCTAGGTCTCTGTGTTTTTCTTCTCTACAGGCTGCATAATAATGTACTCTTTTAAAATATTGTGCTATATTTAATCTCTCTTCCAAATTATTAATGGGGATACAAATAAATTCAGACCTAACACTGATCTATGAGGTACTCTGCTGAATACTTTCTTCCAACTCAATGTGTAATTTGATCATCAGCACTAAACAATCTTGCTTAGCTTTTGGCTTGCTCAGTGAGCTTTTGTGAATCCGATAGTGTTAGAAAATGTTTTGCCTGGTTAGTAAAGATATAATTTGCATATAAATTTAAATGACAGTAATTCTCTTTAAATGTTTTAACACAATGCTCAGCTGTGGGGCCTGAGGCAATGTATACTACCAACATCTTCCAAGAGATGACAAAGAAATGCAGGCAAATGAGGGGAAAAGAGGAATGCTGTTTCTCCCGCTCTCCCCCACATCCCCACCCCCACCACCATTATTGGTATTTCTGACAGAATATGTAATGGATTATTCTAAGTCTTAAGTAAAATAAGACCCAGCAGGAAAGATACTTAAGAAAATTCCCTAAAATGCATCATTTTTTGGAAAACACAAAGAACAATTTAGACAAAGCTAAACACTGCCCCTATTTAGAGTAGGGGAACCCTGAATATGGTCCCATATCTAAGGGGAGGAATATTCTACCAGTATATAAGAAAATGTGCTTTAAAGTATCCTCCAAACAGCAGTGCCTAGCCTCACAGTTTCTTTTATCCAGAACATCCCTGCATGTAAAGCAAAACATCTGGTTATGGGTCTTTCATCATTGATGACAACACATAACTACTGCTTATTCCTCTTTTTCCACCTCATAATTGCTGGCCATTTATTTTAAAGGTGGCAACCTTAGAAAAGATAAAATGACTGATCTTTTGCACAGGCTCCAAATGTCAAGTTGTGAAAGATGTTTTATCATCAGCATATGGCATCTGTCTGGTCTTCTTAAGGAAGTCTCTAGTCGGATCAGAAATGTTCTCTAAGCTGGATTTCAGTGTCTCTAGCTGTTAGGTTGCCTTGACTAAACATCATTCTCAACATTATTTACCTTCGACTTAATTTGACCCTCAGGCATTTACACATAGCTTAAAGTTTCAGAATAAATTCCTCAACTAACTCCTCGTTAAAATTACTGGAAGGATTCTTTTATGATAAAAACATGCTGGCTCCCAGAAGACTGTATCTGCATAAATATACACATTAGTCTTTAAGACTTCCCACATCCTGGTACTGTGGTCGCCTGCTTTTTTAAATGAAGAGTGAACTCCACAGCATATTTGCTGTGCTAGGAATCAAGATATTTTCAGTACATTGCCAGATAAGGAATTTATTTAAGTCCTTCTTAAATTATCCAGTTCTCTAGATTTCAACTGATACAAAACTGTGCTAGAAAATCCTATGTAGATTACTAATGGAATAGAGGCAGAATGGCAGGAGGATGGCAAAACAGAGAGTTAGTGAAAGCTATAGCAACTAGAGAAGGCCTATAAAATGTTTGCATACATCGTATTTAAGTTGGAAAGATGTTAATGTAAGCAGAGTCTGAATGAGCTCTCCCCTGACATCTAGTGGTAAGCTGTGGAAAAAGACTTCAGGAGCTGATCTCGTTTGCATGGACACTCTCACCCTGCCTAGGTGCTCAGCATGATGGGATTGCTTGCTCAAAGATCACTTGTGGCTGGTGTTGGATCCCCAGTCTCCTTGTTATTGGGGCAGGAGTAATACAGGATTGTTATCCTTGTTGTGTGAACCGAGGGCAGCAGAAATGTATCTGGCATACCCCGATGCAGGGACTCACCCTCAATGGAATGGCACTCGCTAGGCAGGGGACATGGGTTCCAAAGCCCAATGGGTGGGGTTGATGGTACCTGGTGGTTTGGGCCTGGTTCAAGAGTCATAGATACCATTTGATGTATCCTCTTTACAGTATAATAAAAGAGCTAATTTAGATTCAATTGAGAGTCTTCTTACATGCTGCAGAGCTGAAATTACTGATACCTAGGACTAAGTATTAGACCTACATTGGGACAGAGTCTCTATTACAAGAGATTGCCCAGTGTGCACCAGCAGTGAGGTTCCCCCACTGAGAGCTGAAATCACTGAGATCTGTGTTAAGTGGGGGGCCCTGAAGACATCTTGGTGAGTGGCCAGCCAGGTGCGGCAAGCGGCCAGCAGGCCGTGGCAAGTGGCCAGCAGGGAGGCTGGTGGAGAGAGCCAGAGCAGAGCCCTGCAGAGAGGTGCAGCAATCGGCTGTTGGGGTGATGAGCGAGTGCCCAAGCAGTGGAGCATGTAAGGTGCCTCCTTACCCTCTACACAGGGTGGGAGGTGAACTCTGCGGCTGAACCTCTGAACTCTGGGGCTGCACTGGCCAAGGACAGCAACTATGAGTAGGGTACAGAGAAGGACGGCACGTTAAAGGGACTTTTGGGTTGCTGGACTTAAGCACTTGAGGGGAAAAGGACACTGCCCAACTTACTTGGGGATGGTTGTTTTGCTCATGGTTTATGTTTCTGAACCCTAGTTATGATGTTTTCCCAAATTAATGCTGAGTTACTTCCCTCCTTTTATTAAAAGTTTTTGCTACACTCAGACTCTGTGCATGCAAGAGGGGAAGTATTGCCTCTTAGAGGCGCCCAGGGGGTGGTGTGTAATTGTCCCAGGTCACTGGCTGGGGGCTCGAGCCAGTTTTCTGTTGTATTGTTGAAAAGGAACCCCTAGATACTGAACCCGGCCCTTTGTTGCTGCTGGCTCCACCTGGCAGAAGGGTTACATTAACAATAAGAACTTATTCAGTAGTTCAAACAAACTATATTGTGATTTTGGGACACTTCTGTGAGTCTCGAAATGAAGTGCAGTAGATCATCTCCTTTTTATAGTATGTGACATTTAAAAGCATATTTTAAGGCATTTTAATTTATTGTAACTTTTGCTTTTTTAAGGAATTCCAGCCTACATTCAGCCCAGATTTATGCCAGCTTCTTCCAAGGTTAATTCAAAGCTTCTGCAGCACAAAATCTTGCTAGGAACAGATGTTATGGCAATGAAAAGCAATTACAACAAGCTATGGCCACAGAACATCCACATAGGCCAAGAAGTGGGTGGTGCTATCAGGGAAACTGGGGGAATGCTGAGCCAGTGCATCCCTCTGCAATCTCAGGCAAAAGGTTTCTAAGCATAAAATGCCTCCCTCTAGCCTTGGAAAACCCAAGTTAGGGAAGCAACTTAAGATGGTATCAGGAGATGTCAATTGAAATTCCCTGGCCACTTGCTCTCCCTTGGGATAAATCTCCCTGGAATGCAGTCAGGCTGACCCAGGGAAGTTTTAGGCAACCAGGCCTGGTGATTGGATTAGTGGTTGAGAACAGATACCAAGAGTTTAAACTACACATAGAGTCAGGACCAGGCTAAGGGCAGTGCTGAAACCAGGGTCTGAGGACAGGCTGTGGGTCAGAACCAGGGTCAAACTCTGTGGACAAGCCAAATCAGGATTGTAGTCTGGATGCAGGCTGAAAGTGGAAACTGGGTTGAAGTCAGTCCTAGAGTTGCCAACTTTCTACTTGCACAAAAACGAACACCCTTGCCCCACCCCCACTCACTCCATCCCCCTTCCCTCTGTCATTTACTCTCCCCACCCTCACTCACTCACTCATTTTCACCATGCTGGCTCAGGGTCTTGGGGTGCAGAAGGGGGAGAGGGCTCTGGGGGTGCAGACTCTGGGGTGGGGCCAGAAATTAGTTCAGGGTGCAGGAGGGGGCTCCAGACTGGGCCAGGGGGTTAGCATGCGGGGAGTGAGGGCTCCAGCTGGGGGTGTGGGCTCTGGTGTGTGGCCGGGGATGAGGGATTTGGGGTGCAGGAGGGAGCTTCGGGCTGGGGCTGAAGGGTTCAGAGTGTGGGAGGGGGCTCTGGGCTGGGGCATAAGCTTGGGGTGGGGGGAGTGAAGATTCTGGCGGGGTGCAGACTGTGGTGTGGAGCTGCAGATGAGAGGTTTGGGGTGCAGGAGGGTGCTCCGGGCAGGTACCAAGGGATTTGGAAGGCAGGAGGGGGATCAGGGCTGGAGCAGGAGGTTGGGGCACAGGAGGGGCTCAGTGGTGCAGCTCCTCAAGCAGCTCCCAAAAGCAGCAGCATGTCCCCCCTCCGGCTCCTACGCAGAGGCACAGCCAGGCAGCTCTGCACGCTAGCCCATCCGTAGACATCACTCCCATTGGCCACAATTCCCAGCCAATGGGAGCTGCAGAGCCATTGCAGGGGCATGGGGCAGGGGCAGCATGCGGAGCCCCCTGGCTGCTCCTATGCATAGAAGCTGGAGAAGGGACATGCCGCTGCTTCCGGGAGCCGCACGGAGCCACTTCAGGGAGGAAGCCTGCCTTAGCCCCGTTGTGTCGCCAACTGGACTTTTAACAGCCCAGTCAGCGGTGCTGATCAGAGCTGCCAGGGTTCCTTTTCAACCGGGCATTCTGGACAGCTGGCAACCATGGTCAGTCCAAGTGTCTGCAGATCAGGAGGCTGGTGCAGGGCTCAAGCAGGACAGGAGCAGGGCTGGAGAAAGGTCAGAATAGGGCACGGACGAAACTGAAGCAGGTTGGAACAAGGACAAGACTGAGGGCACGCTGGAAGTCTAGGGCAGGGTAATCAATTATTTTTTGTCAAGGTCCAAATTTATTGGTCAAAGTATAGTCGAGATCCAGATGCCAGAGAAATAATACAAAAATAATAACAATAATGTTAATAAGTAAATAAAAGGATTTCACGGTCCGTTCAAAATCGTCTGGCAGTCCAGAGTTGGCCCGCAGTCTGCCTATTGACTACCGCTGGCCTAGGGAGTCTGTAACACCTGAGGCAGCAGGAGGGACCCTAGCCAAGTGGTGCTGTTGCACAGGCTACCTTGTGGCTCTGGCAGTGAGAGTGAAATACTTGTACATCATCATCTGACCCAGGCCCTGCCCAGAGATGGGTTGCCACAGCCAGAGGAATGAATTGGAACACAGATTGAAGCACTGGGGATGGGCGGGTGAAAGTCCTCCCACATTTAAAGCCATCCCCCTACCCCCAGCCTAAGGAAGTGGTCCATAAACTTTTTACCTCGTGCCCCCCCCCTTACTCCTCAGCCATAGTGAGAGGCAGCTCCAGTCAGTCCCGGTCACCCATGCTGACCGTAGGGAGCCCATCCCAGAGGACCCCTCAGGTGTCTGCATCAGTCGTATACGGGGAGAAGAAGCTGGCGTAGAAGGCCCTGGCTCTTCCACGCATCTGTGAGAGGGATGCTGTCCTCCACCAGAAGGCAGGTGATATGCTTTTTGGGGAGGGGTGAGTCATGTAGCTAAGTGAGCAGCCCTGGTCTGGCTGTGGGTTTGCCTCACAGCTGTGAGGAGAACATCAGACCCCATCTCTCATGTGGATGCATGCATCATTATCTGTTCAAACACACCCATGACCTGATTTTCAAGAGGTGCTGAGCACCCCCCAGTCCTCCTGGAGCCCCATTGCAGCTCTGAGCACTGTACTATTTTACTCTTCTAGATAAGTGGCTCTCAACCTTTCCTGACTACTGTACCCCTTTCAGGAGTCTGATTTGTCCTACATACCCCAAGTTTCACCTCACTTAAAAACTACTTGCTTACAAAAACAGACATAAAAATACAAAACAGTCTCACAGCACACTATTACTGAAAAATTGCTTACTTTCTCATTTTTACCATGTAATTAATAAATAAATTAATTGGAATATAAATATTGTACTTACATTTCAGTGTAATGTATATAGAGAAGTATAGAGAAGTAATTGTATTAAATTTTAGTTTGTACTGACTTTGTTAGTGCTTTTTATGTAGCCTGTTGTAAAACTAGGCAAATATCTAGATGAGTTGATGTACCCCCTGAGAGACCTTTTCATACCACCGGGGATACACATACCCTTGGTTGAGAACCACTGTTCTAGAGAATAAAGAAGAGTGTGTGATTTACCCTGAGGTGGTGTTAAAATGAATTTTAATGTGAGCTAAAATAAGGGAGCCACTTATAGCACTTTTAAGGTGAGAAGAGTCATATTTCCCATTGGTGCAGAGCAGAGAAATCCTAACCTGAAAGAAAAGGGATAATCTGAGGGAGATTTGAGAGACTGAATGAAGGCTGCATTCTATTTTAAGCAGTCAACATTTGTTGTGATGGATGGAACCTATTCCCCAAACCCTGAAGGCTAAGGATACAGTGTACCCTTGCTATAAAAACTCTAAGACTGTTTCTGTTTATTGAGGATTATTGTGCTTTGTCTCTCAGTACATTAATCATACTCCATAACATGAAACAGTACAACCCAGCTCAGATCAGCCTTACACAGAGGGTTTTCTGTACTAGCTGAAATTTTCACTTGTTAAACATCCATCTTGCAATTAAGCATTCTTCATACAGTATCTCAACAAGAAGAACTCACAAGATTATTTCCATTAAGCCCGTGTAACTACATTCAACTTGGCAGAATATAAAAGATCTGGAAACACAGGCAGGTTTCTGTAGAGATCACAAGCTTCTGGAAATCAGATGTTGACCTTCCACTTCTGCAACTTCAGAGCCTGTTCTGCACACTATTTTGTTTAAGGTGGCTGCAGAGGCTGAGTCTAAAGAAAATAAATGTGGTGGTTAGTTCTGTTTCCAGTGGCTGTCACACTATGAAGTTTCTCTACATGTGCAGGGCCGCCTCTAACTTTTTTGCCGCTCCAAGCAAAAAAAAAAAAAAAAAAAAAAGAGTGCCGCCCTCCATAGCGCTGCCGTAACACACCCCCTCAGCACCGCGCCGCCAACCCCCCCCCCGCGCGGAGCGCCACACTGCCAAACCCCCCCCAGCCCCCCGCAGAGCGCCGCCGAACCCCCCAGCCCCCTGCGGAGCACCGCGCCGCTGAACCCTCCTGCCACCACACACACCTCCAGCCGAGCGCCGCTAAACACCCCCACTGCCGAGCCGCGCTGCCGAACACCCACCCCCGCGGAGCGCCCCGCCGCGCTGCCACACACCCCCCCCGAGCGCCGCTGCCGAATCCCCCCCCAGCCGCCAAAACAAAAACAACCCACCCCCCCCCCAGCGCCGCCCGACCAACCCCCCCCCAAAAAACAAAAAACGCTGAGCACCCCCCGCCACCCCAAGATTGGCCGCCCCTTACCAGGTGCTGCCCCAAGCACGTGCTTGGTCGGCTGGTGCCTGGAGCCAGCCCTGTACATGTGGTAAGTTAGCTCAGGTGAAACTCAATGAAGATGAAAAATTTAAATGCACCTTTTTGAGGAGAAGACATGGCTGATAGATGAAAGCAGGATTGTTGCTCAGTACTACATAGTAGACTTCAGAGGTGGGTAATCGAAATATGAATTGAATTTATAAAAAAAGACTTACTTTTGGGGCAAACATTTGTAAAACAGCCCCTCGTTTTGTGCCTGCAATGAACTGCAGGGAACAAGGTAGAGACCAGGGAGAGACCGCTGCTTTTCATCTACGCCTCTGCTTTTCTTCACATTATTATTTTAACTGTTGCAGATGATGTTGTTGGTAGACAATGTTGCATATTGATAGACATTGTCCCAAGGCTCAGTCCTGCAAGATGCTGAGGACGCGACTACCGTTGCAGTCAAGGGGAGTTGAGTGCATTCACTGATTTTCGAGTTCAGACTCTTAGGGCACGTCTTCACTACCCGCCGGATCGGTGGGTAGCAATCGGTCTATCGGGGATCGACTTACCGCGTCTAGTGAAGACGCGATAAAATCGATCCCCGATGGCTCTACTGTCGACTCCGGAAATCCACCACGGCAAGAGGCGGTAGCGGAGTCGACGGCGGCGCGGCAGCGGTCGACTTGCCGCCGTCCTCACAGCCAGGTAAGTCGACCTAAAATACGCCACTTCAGCTACGCTATTCACGTAGCTGAAGTTGCGTATCTTAGGTCGACCCCCCCCGCTGTAGTGTAGACCTAGCCTTAGACCATTCAAAAGGCTGAGAGATCAAATGAAAACTTGCAGGCTATTCAAACTGCTCATGGGCTGCTGGGGGCTAGAAGGGCATGGTGGTAGTGAGGAGGAGATGTATTGGGTAAGCTAAATATGACAGCAATAAGCACCTACAGTGCTAGTGATTTTAAAGGGTCCAGTTAACTGTCCCCACACCACTATAAGGCCCCTACACATCTATAACCGAGGCCTGTAGAGCTATCAGGCAGCTGGCATCTCCAGGCTGCCACCCAGCAGCAGCTGTAATAAGCTTGTGCTCCACTTCCCATGACCCACTGTGGACACAGGCCATGGGAGGCTCTGCCTAAGGGGTTTGACAGCTTCATGGTTCCTGGTTGACTACCTGCCCTACCTAAACCCAACGGGCATTCCAGGAACCATCTAGACAACAGTGTGGATCTTCTCTAGTTGCCATGACTGTTCTTGCCCCTGTGTTCCTGGCTTTGACCTTGGCTTGGTCTGGACTTTGCCTCCTGACTTGGACCCTGACCCTTGGTGTCGCCCCTGGCCTGGAACCTATGAACTCCTCTACTACTCCCAGCCTCAGGTTTGCCCCTGCTCTGACCTTGGCCCTGACTGCCCTTGTTGGGATTCTGACAACCAGCAGGGAGCTGCACCAGCCCCTTTAAGGGTTTCCTCCCACTTCTACCCTCGTCCTGGCTCCATATCACATGATCAACTGTGGCCAGGAGCTGCCACCACAGATTAGGTGTGGCCTGGATGCTCAGCCCTAGCACAGCTTTAATGGGGATGTGGGGGTCAGACTCTTTACCGGCACTGCTTCCCCATCCCCAGCAGCAGACAAGGCAAGGAGCCACTGCAGCAAGGTAGTTTTGGCCTGGCCAACACCCTCCTCCCCAATGAAAGCAGGTGGTGGTGATGCCTAGGGCCATGCCTCAGCCATGGGGTTAGTTAATCCTCCAGTACCCTGAGGACCATGCCTCTTGATTAATAGTCACTGTTACTAAATCCATCCATGACACCATAATTTTACATTGTGAGCATGGCAAACATCCACAGAGCTTTTACAGAGCTGTAAAGCAGCACATTTGCTGTATTCCAATAAGAACATCCTACTCCTCTAACTACCTTATAAAGCCAAACAAAATAATACAATCTGAAATACTAAGTAAAATGAATGTCTGATACTGCAAGTTGGTTAATTTAAACCAATACCCTACATAGATACACTTCATCACTCTTAAGTATTCACATGGAGAGGCAAAAGTTGCACAATACAGCCTTGTGCCTGAGGCCCTGGTGCCTGTTGAAGCAAGGCAAAATATTTGCATCAAACCTCAAAACCCACTTGAACAGAGCCTGGGATTTGCTGTGTGCACCTCAGCCCATGGTCACGAAAAACTGGCAAATAAGCTGATGTTGTTCCCCCCACCCGGGAGGCCAGTGGTGACCCTTCTGCCATGCTGGCCCCTCTTCCTTTCCTCCAACAGCCATTCCTGCCCTATTTCAATTTCAAGCACCCTCCTGAAAACATCTGAGCTAAGAGAGGGAATTCAGGGGCCTGTTGGGGAGACAGAGAACACCTTTCTATCTTCCAGAGTTTTCTACTGGTGTCCAGCACCATAGCATTCGAGCAGGTCCCAGGTTGATTAGATTGGCAGTGAACCTTGTGGAGTCTCTAGTGCTCCTGCGTATAGGAAACTTGGCTTACTGTGATCTATTTGCTGTTGGGTTTTATATATTCTTGGTGGGGAGGGTTTTGTAGGGAGGGTATTTAGTGGTAAAATTTAATGCAGTTCGGAGCAGAATCATTTCTGTACATGCACAGTGCTGCACTCATTCAGGCCAACCTCCTAGGAACTGCAACTGTGGAAGGATTGCAGAATTGAAACCCTTACTCTTGCTGTAAAAAGTGGATTTTATCCTGATTTTGGGTGTTTGTTAGTTAACTGGCTGCTACCTGCTGCTCCACAATCAGCATAGGAATCACAAAACTCTGGGCCAACTTAATTCCTGGGATAACCTCCAGGAATTATACCAGGATGAGATGGCAGTTTGTAAAATCCACAAAATGCGGGGGTATTGCTTTCTTTCAAACTCTCTGTGATGTGTATAGAGTTTGTTAGTTAACCTTTGCTACAGAGCCTCTGAAGAAGTATGAATATTGCAATGTCTTTAGGGTCTGCAGTACTGGGGGCTATTGCTTTTGTGTTTGTTTTGTTTTGTTTTAATAAATGACTACCATCTGTGTAATGCACATTGAAGCAATAGGACTAAATTTGGGCTCAAACTTGACAATTTTCCTTCAAATGACCTGAGTTATTTGATGAGATTAAATTACTTGCTTTTAGGGCAGGCCAGTAACTTTGTTCCAGCAAAAAAATGTTTGACTTTTAATTTCCAGAGATTTTGGGTCCAAATCTAATCGTGCAGTCATTCCACTGCGATGTCAGCCCCAGTTCTTGTACCTCAGTATCTACCTCTGCAGTCATCCTGTCGTAAATCTGTCAAATGTCTTTATAGATCTATTCTAGGCATGAGAAAGCTGCTTCAAGAAAAGAATTTTTTTCACAGGAGTATTTAGCTTGAGCTCGAGTCATAAACCCATGCTTTTCTTCTGGATTTCTGAGATTACTGCAAAGACGAATTACCACATGCAACATAATATAGTAGCTTCTAAGGGCCCAATAATTTTGTTTAGAGTTCTCTAACACTTCATCAAGGCATCACTGTATGTGATGACACCAAGGAGCACTATTAATTCAAATTGTGGCTCTTTGTACCACTTGAAATGTGTCCTACAATACATTCTCATCTATCAGGTTTGGGATATGGTCTCTTTGTAACACTAGAATACTGTACAAAATAACACAATTGCAATACAAAGGCAACATGAAGCACAATACCAGATAAGTTCCAGATAAGTACTACATCATATCACTTGAGGTATATATGCCCTTCTTTCATTTTATCAGTCAATATATTACAACAGGGTATTAACACAGAGGTATCACTTCAATTATCAATCAGTATTTGTACCTGTTTTGCTTAATAAAAAAAGAAACGCTACTCCTGAGAATGAAGTTCAGGGCTGTCTCTCTCTCGCACACAACCACCCACCACATTTATTAACTAAATGAAGGGAAATGGTCTCTACAAAGAAGGCAGCATGTGCTCTCTCTGCGTGACGTTTGCCCCCTGTAGATAACTGGCATAAGGCCGTGCACCTTAAGGCTGAAATGGTGCATAGGTCTAGTGTTGACCTTCTGCACAGGGGTGGAATTTCCCAGGTATGCATCAGACAATCGTTGGCAGGTTTTAGCTTTTCAATACTGGGCACTGGGCAGGAGACTCCAACTTACTCTTATTAGTGATCAGAGACCCTCCACGTCTTACCACTTTCTATTTCTGTGTATGATTCTTTCCATGTCGCCTTAAATACTGCTATTGTTATTTTCTGTTTGTGGGGTTAACGTATGGACTTTTTAAAAACAGAAAAAATGGTTACTCACCTTCTCGTAACTGTTGTTCTTCGAGATGTGTTGCTCATGTCCATTCTAATGAGGTGTGTGTGCGGAATTTTTTCCCCATAGCAGCATCTGTCGGGTCGACCCGGGCACCCCTTGGAGTGGTGCCTTCATGGCGCTCAATATAGAGCCCTGTCGACCCACCACCCCCTCAGTTCTTTCTTGCCGACTACTCCGACAGAGGGGTAAGTGGATGGGTATTGGAATGGACATGAACAACACATCTCGAAAACAATAGTTACAAGAAGGTGAGTAACCGTTTTTTCTTCTTTGAGTGCCTGTTCATGTCAATTCAGGTGACTCCCAAGCCTAAGGTCTGGAGGCAGGGTTGGAGTTGACTACTGACTGGAGTACTGCTCTACCAAAGGCTGCATCGTCTCTGGCCTGCTGGGTGATCGCATAGTGTGCAGTGAATGTGTGTATGGAGGACCACGTCGCTGCTCTGCATATTTCCTGGGTGGGAATCTGCATTAGGAATGCCGCTGAAGAAGCCTGTGCTCTGGTGAAGTGCGCCGTGAGCGGAGGAACAGGCACCCCTGCCAAGTTGTAGCACTTCCGGATCCAGGACGTGATCCACGATGAAATTCGTTGGGAGAAGACTGGGAGACTTTTCATCCTGTCTGCCATAGCTACAAAGAGTTGAATAGACTTCCGGAATGGCTTTGTTCCCTCAACATAGAAGGCTAATGCTCTGCGAACATCCAATGAGTGCAGCCTCTGCTCCCTGCCGCTTGAATGTGGTTTAGGATAGAGCACTGGGGGGAAAGTGTCCTGGTTGATGTGGAATTGGGAAACCACCTTCGGGAGGAAAGCTGGATGTGGTCTAAGTTGAACCTTGTCCTCATAGAACACAGTGTAGGGAGGCTCTGATGTTAGGGCCTTGAGCTCAGACACCTCCTGGCTGAGGTTATCGCTACCAGAAACGCCAATTTGTACAAGAGATAGAGCAGGAAGCTGCAGCTGCTGATTCATGAGGGCTGGCGAGCAGGGTGGGGCCGGACTCAACTGCACTTCCAGGGCAGGAGTTGACACGGCCCTCACAGGCGACGTGGCGCTGTGGCCCAACTGGGGTCTCACAGTTGCCGGCTCCTTAGATTTAGCCAGGGGAGAACGATCCCTCTCTGGCTTCTTTTTCTTCTGAGGCACCAGCGATTGAGAGCAGTGCCTAGCCACCGATTGACTGCGGGAGGAGCCATGACGGTGCCAAGAGTCTCGGGAAGAGTCCTTTCTCGGCACCGGTTCCTTGGATGATGGCACCAGGGCGCTCCGCACCGAGGAGGAGGTGCTGTGCACGGGGTCCTGGGTCTGAATGGGGCAAAGAGCTGCCTCCATGAGCAGAACTTTGAGCTGCTGTTCCCGCTCTTTCAAAGTTCTGGGGTGGAACTCGCAGCAAATTCTGCAACGGTCCTTTGGTGACCCTCACTTAGACACCCTAAACATGCAGTGTGTGGGTCACTTTTTGGCATACGCTTAGTGCAGACTTCACACCATGGCATACCACAGTTCCGTGGATTGGAAGGGTGGGGGGGAACCCCCAACAAACGTTAACTATCTATAACAACTATAACAACAACTATTAACTACAGATAACAGAGAAAGGCGCTTGCTAAAGCAAGGGCTATGGGATGTTCCAGCTAACCATCACTGGTGGTAAGAAGGAACTGAGGGGGTGGCAGGTCGACAGGGCTCTATATTGAGAGCCATGAAGGCACGACTCCAGGGGGCACCTGGGTCAACCCGACGGATGCTGCTATGGGAAAAAAATTCCATCCGCCGTGCACCCACACACACACCTAATTGGAATGGGCATGAACAAGCACTCGAAGAAGAACTGTTGATTTTAAATTTAGAATTTATGTACTGAGTGTTAACTGGAAAACTGGAACTGTCAGAGAACCACCTGCCTTATGTACAGAATAAATAAATATATACCGTGTATGGAAAACAGGAAACAAATCAACGTTGCAACAGATATTTGAGAAGATCCATCATGAGCACTGTGACCAGCCTCATTCTCTCTCATCCCTTTGTTAAACCCAGCCTCATACCAGTATATTTTTCTTTTAGAATGAAGAAAGCCTGATCCCATGCCCAGAGACAGTCAAAAAGCTGCAGAAATACCCCTGCTCCATCTCACTGAGGAGGCGGCTAGGAAGCAGTAAGGTTGCAGAGAGGGAATCCACAGTTCCTTGAGTACCATAAAGCCCTGCAGTATGATGGCATTCTCCATAGGAATGAGCAGCTCATATGCTGTAGCAGTGGTCTTAGCTCAGCTGCACAGGTGCGCTGGTGCTTGCTTTCAGGATGGAAGGAGAGAGAATTCTTCCATATTGGCCTCTCCCACAAAAACTGTTGGCTCTTACTTTGTTGTGGGGGAGGGGAAAGAGATGAATTTCATCTTTAGCTGCTGAGGAGCATGTTATTTAATCACTCTGCCATCTGGGAATATAAATCCTTTAGCATTGGCAGCTGAGCAGACTTTTCACTGTTTTACATCTAGGCCCCTAATCCTATCTTCACTGCTTAGTAATCTTCACTGTGCCAGACAATCTGTAGGGATGAGAGTGGAAGGAATTCTTTCCTGACAGGCTGCAGTTTCAAGACTAGAAGACCCTCCATGGTCAGCATACATTCCCTGATGGGAAAAATGGGCAGAGGATTCACATTACTTTGGTCCACTGATTTCTCTCTTACCCCTAAACTCCTGCATTGCCACACTGAGTCCCCATGGAGCTGGGTTCTGTGGTATGCAAGGTTTATGGACAACCCCAGATCCTACTCTGGTTCCACTGTGCATAGGGGATCCTCTGTGCCAGTAGAGAGGAGTATGCAGAGTTGATCCTTTATGCACGAAAGTGATGTCATTAGCCATTTCTAGCTGGGATAAGAAAACAGTTCCCTCTCTCCAAAGCCAGGTAGAATTCCCATGTGGCATCAACTTTGTTCTGGCACAGAATGTCATTAGCTGACAAGCATTTGCAAGTCTTATCAAGAAACTTAAAGAGTAAGGGTGTGTAAAGGGGCACATGCCTCTTGAACATCTCCAAGCAGTGGGAAGAAATACCACAGTCCTTTTCTCAGCCTGGTGCCCCCTGCAAGCTGCCAGCTATCCTTGGCAGGTCTTCAGTGGCTTGGCCCTCCAGCCAAGTCACAGAGTGCAAACGAAGCCCTTCTGGGGTATTAAAGAATCCAGTAGTCTATTCACCCTCACTAGGGTCTTCAGCCCCAGCTCTAGGTCCTTTAAATTCAGCCCTTTGTTTGGGCTCCCAGATAAGCTCTATCCCCTTCTTGGAGTTGACATAGGGTTGCCAACTTCCTAATTGCACAAACCCCGCCCCTTCCCGGAGGCCCCGCCTCCCCACTCACTACATTCCCCCTCCCTCGGTGGCTTGCTCTCCCCCACCCTCACTCACTTTCACTGGGCTGGGGCAGCGAGTGAGGGTGGGGCTGGGGATGGGGGATTTGAGGTGCAGGAGGGGGCTCTGGGTTTAAGGGGGCACTCAAGACTGGGGCAGGGGCTTGGGGTTGGGGTGCGAGCTTACCTCGGGTGGCTCCCGGTCAGTGGTGCAGTGGGCCTAAGGCAGGCTCCCTGCCTCCCCTGACTCCGTGCTGTGCCCCGGAAGCAGCCAGCAGGTCCGGCTCCTAGGAGGGGGGGCCAGGAGGCTCCGTGCACTACTCTCGCCCACAGACACCGCCCCCCCAACCCCCATTGGCCGTGATTCCCAGCCAATAGGAGTGTGGAGCCAGTGCTCGGGGCGGCAGCAGTGTGCGGAGCCCCGTGGCGCCCCCCCCCCAGGAGCCGGACCTGCTGGCTGCTTCCAGGGCACAGTGCGGTGCCAGGAGAGGTAGGGACTAGTATGCCTTAGCCCTGCAGCACTGCCGACCTGACTTTTAATGGCCCGGTCGGCGGTGGTGATTGGAGCCGCCAGGGTCCCTTTTTGACCAGGCGTTCCGGTCGAAAACCGGATGCCTGGCAACCCGAGGTTGACACTTTACTTGTGGGGGAACCCCGGCCAACCCACTACTCCAGGGTCCAACCTAGGGCCCCTGTACACAGCAGTCACATACTGCTCATCTCAATCCTTTACTGCTGGTAATTCCCTGGGCCTGTTTTATTTCCAGCCCCATCTCAGGGCCACCAGGCCCAGTGTAAATGCAACCAGCCATAAATGCTCCTGTCAGGCTTCTGTGGCTGGAGAGCAGCACTCCTTCACTTCTCTGGGCCCAGCCAGGAACTGACTTGCTAAGACCAGGCTGCTCCTTTGATCTGGACCAGCACAGCCATGATTGGCCCCTCTAGCCCTTGGAGGACCAGGTCTCTGTGGTTTCCCAAATGTCTGTTTCAGAGAGTCCTTTCTAAGCAAGCTTGGAGGACTCACCTTCACTGACATGCTCCTGCCCACTTGCTGCTTCCTGGGACAAGGTGTAGTAGGACCATGTCCCCCACTCCAGGGAGCCACAAAAGTCAAATATACTCCATCACAAGACCAGATATTTAAAGGTAAACATTCAAGTAGGTGCCTGGTAAGATTTTTCAAAAAAGCCTAGGGCCTAACTCAGATAGGAGCTTCGGTGCTTTCGAAAATTCCACTACATGCCTATCTGCATCTTTAGGTGCCTACCTAGCTTTAAAAATCTAGCCCTAAGTCCCTCTACTTTGGATCATTCGTGAAATACTGGCCACATAAATCAACGAAACAACTCCCATAGACTTCAGTGGACCCAGGATTTCACCTACGTCTTCAAAATTTGTCATAGGGCAACTGCCTTTTGTTGAAAAGCTTTGATGGAGTCTAAGAAATGTATGCAAAATTATTTAAAATTACAAGAATTACCAGATCCTTGGACCTCACTAAGTGCCCGTTGCATGGAGCCAGTGGTGCAAAGGGCTCTTCAAACTGCCTCCAGCAGGCAGCTGAGGAGTCTCCCAGGACAGGGGAATCCTTGGATAGCAATAGCACAAAGACAGCTATGCCTTTCTGCCCCTCTCTTGACATGGGAGGTGGGGAGCTGCATGCGAGGGTGGGAGCAGCCAGGCCTGGCCTGTTAACTATAAGTTATTCTGGGAACTATTTCTGCCTCAGGTTCAGGAAACAGAAACGTGGCTTAGAGCCACCTCTCCTCTCCCTCCCCCCAGCTTTGTTGAACATGAGCTCAGCACAGCTGAGGATCTAGCCCTTAATCTTATTTCTCTAGTCGATTGATGAGGGCTATACATCATTCTTTTCCCCAGTCGCCTTTTACTTCTTCCTGCCATATTTGTTTCCATTTCAATTTAAGTTCAGTAAGAATTGTCTTGGGCAGAAATGACTTAATAATTCCAAAGAAATGAAAGAGAGATAATGTGATGCTGCAAATATGTCTTGGCAACCTGCTAGCTAGGGATGACTTTGGATCAAATTATTATACAATTATTATGCTATTGTATGTACTTCTCAGGCATTCGTCATCTTAGTGGCTCAATGCCACATACTGTAAGTAAATGTTAAGGTACCACAGATTCTAAACCATCCCTTATAAGCTGAAGAAACATATTTTTCAAGATACTCAGTGCATTTTGTTGCACAAAATCCTCCAAAAAATGGAAAGGCTGTGATATAACTGATTCCTTTAATACCATCCTCTAACCAAACATTCCAAAGGACAATATACTCTGATGTTTAATCTGAGTATATTTATTTTTATTACAGGAGTAACTAGAGGCCAGCACCAAGATTGGTGCCCCCTTGTGCTAGGCACTCTATAAACACATAGTCCCTGCCCCAGAGAGTTTACATTTCAAGTAGACAAGACTGACAAAGGGTGATATGAAATAATTACACAAAGTGATTTACTCTCTCAAGGTCAGTGGCTGATCTAGGGACAGAACGCTGGTCTCCTGCCTCCCAAGCTACTGCTTTACCAGTGAGACCATACTGTTTCCTTTTATGGGACTCAGTAGACTGGCTTGGGTATTAAGTCCTTGTGGGTAAGTCTACACAGCCAGTGAAAGTGAGCTTCCCTGCCCAGGCTGACAAACTTGGCTTAGTGGGGCTCACGCTAGCGCTGTAAAAATAGCTGTGTAAACAGCATTTTGAAGTTATGGCTCAGGCTGGAGCCCAGGCTCTGAAGCCTAGGGAGGGGGATGAGCTTCCAAACCCAAGCTCTAGCCTGAGCCATAGCTTCAAAGTGCTGGCTATGCAGCTATTTTTAGAGCACTAGCATGAGCCCTGCTACCACAAGACTGTTGAGCAGGGCTGGGAGGCTGACTGCCGCAGGCTGCGTAGACTTACCCTCTGTGTCAGTTCTCATGCTGTCCCACTTCCACGAATTATTTTTGTTCAATTTTTTTGAACTATACCAATAACAAGGATTAAATCATTAGAAATACATTCAATTAATATTATGGGATCACCGTTCAGCCTCAAACAACACCTTTAACTTATACTTCTGATCCAACTAAAAAGATATTTATCTACATGGATAACCAGGAAGAAGAAGTGGGTGACGCCTTTTTTTTTTAAACAGCTAACAAAATCATCCAAAGCACAGGACTTGGTGGTGATGGGGGACTTCAACTACCCAGACATCTGTTGGGAAAATAATACAGCAGGGCACAGATTATCCATCAAGTTCTTGGAATTCATTGGAGACATTTTTTTATTTCAGAAGGTAGAGAAAGCAGCTAGGGGAGAGGCTCTTCTATTTGATTTTGACAAATAGGGAGGAACTCGTTGAGGATTTGACAGTGGAAGGCAGTTTAGGTGAAAGTGATCATGAAATGATAAATTCATGATTCTAAGGAATGGAAGGAGGGAAAACAGCAGAATAAAGATAATGGATTTCAAGAAGGCAGACATTAGCAAACTCAGGGAGCTGGTAGGTAAGATTCCCTGGGAAGCAAGTCAAAGGGGAAAAACAGTTTGAGAGAGTTGGCAGCAGAGCCGGCTCCAGGCACCAGCCCACCAAGCTTGTGCTTGGGGCGGCACCTGGAGGGGGGCGGCGCGGCGCTCTGGCCGCCGGGGAGAGCGGGGCCACGGCCGGGCTTGCCGCCCTCCCCCCGGCGTTCTGGCCGCCCTCCCCCCCGGCGCCCTCCCCCCGGCCGCGGCTCGCCCCCCTGCCCCCTGCGCTCTGGCCGC
>NW_020664409.1:75380641-75387937 GCF_002925995.2 Terrapene triunguis
GCAGCCGGAGGCTTTTTTGCCTGGGGCGGCAAAAAAGCCAGAGCCGGCCCTGGTTGGGAGTTTTTCAAAGAGATATTATTAAGGGCACAAGCAAATTATCCCATTGTGTAGGAAAGATAGGAAGCATGGCTTAACCAGGAGATCTTCAATGATATGAAACTCAAAAAAGAGTCCTACAAAAAGTGGAAATTAAGTCAAATTACAAAAGATGAATATAAACAAACAACACAATCATGTAAGGACAAAATTAGAAATCCCAAGGCACAAAATGAGATTAAACTAGCTAGAGACATAAAGGCTAACAAGAAAACATTCTACAAATACATTAGAAGCAAGAGGAAGACCAAAGAAAGGGTAAGCCTGTCACTCAATGTGGGGGAAAAGACAATAACAGAAAATGTGTAAATGACAGAAATGTGAAATGACTTTTTTGTTTCAGTTTTCAACAAAAAGTTTAGTAGCAATTGGACATCTAACACAGTGAACACCAGAGAAAATGATATAGGATCTAAAGCTAAAATAGGGAAAGAACAAGTTAAAGTTAAGTTCTGTTTGCCAGAAGCTGGGAATGAGTGACAGGGGATGGATCACTTGATGATTACCTGTTCTGTTCATTCCCTCTGGGGCACCTGGCATTGGTCACTGTTGGAAGACAGGATACTGGGCTAGATAGACCTTTGGTCTGACCCAGTATGGCCGTTCTTATGTTCTTATGTAAAAATTACTTAGACAAGTTAGATGTCTGTGAGTTGGCAGTACCTGATGAAACATATCCTAGAATACTCAAGGAGCTAACTAAGGAGATATCTGAGCCATTACAGATTATCTTTGAAAACTCATGGAAGACTGGGGAGATTCCAGAGGACTGGAAGAGAGCAAATATAGTGCCAAACTATGAAAAGGGGAATAAGAACAAGCTGGAGATTTACAGACCAGTCAGCTTAACTTCAGTACCCAGAAAGATAATGGAGCAAATAATGAAGTAATCAATTTGTAAACAGCTAGAAGATAAAAAGGTGATAGGTAACAGTCAACATGGATTTGTCAAGAACAAATCATGTCAAACTAACCTAATACCTTTCTTTGACAGGGTAAAAAGCCTTGTGGATGGGGGGAAGCAGCAGATGTCATATATCTTGACTTTAGTAAGGCTTTTGATACTATCTCGTATGACCTTCTCATAAACAAACTAGGGAAATAGAACCTAGATGGAGCTACTATAAGGTGGGTGCATACCTAGTTGGAAAACTATTCCCTGAGAGTAGTTATCAGTGGTTCACAGTCAAGCTGGAAGGGCATATCGAGTGGGATCCCGCAAGGATTGGTACTGGGTCCGGGTCTGTTCAATAGCTTCATCAATTATTTAGATAGATAATGGCATAGAGACTACACTTGTAAAGTTTGCAGACAATACCAAGCTGGGAGGGGTTGCAAGTGCTTTGGAGGGTAGGATTAAAATTCAAAATGATCTGAACAAACTAGAGAAATGGTCTGAGGTAAACAGGAGGAAATTCTATAAGGACAAATGCAAAGTATCCACTTAGGAAGAGACAATCAATTGCACACATACAAAATGGGAAATGACTGCCTAGGAAGGAGTACGGCAGAAAGGGAACTGGGGGTTATAGTGGATCACAAACTAAATATGAGTCCACAGTGTAACAATGTTGCAAAAAAAAAAAGCAAATATAATTCTGGGATGCATTAGCAGGAGTGTTGTAAGCAAGACACAATAAGTAATTCTTCTGCTGTACTCTGCACTGATTAGGCCTCAACTGGAGTATTGTGTCCAGTTCTGGGTGCCATATTTCAGGAAAGATGTGGACAAATTGGAAAAAGTCCAGAGGAGAGCAACCAAAATGATTAAAGGTCTAGAAAACATGACCTATGAGGAAAGATTTAAAAAATTGGGTTTGTTTAGTCTGGAGAAGAGAAGACTGAGGCAGGACATGATAATAATTTTCCAGTACATAAAAGGTTGTTACAAGGAGGAGGGTGAAAAATTGTTCTCTAACTTCTGAGGATAGGACAAGAAAGCAATGGTCTTAAATTGCAGCAAGGGAGGTTTAGGTTGGACATTAGGAAAAACTTCCTAACTGTCAGGGTAGTTAAGCACTGGAACAAATTGCCTTCGGGAGTTGTGGAGGTTTTTAAGAACAGATTAGACAAAACCTGTCAGGAATGGTCTAGTTATTACATATTGCTGCCTTGAGTGCAGGGAACTGGACTAGATGACCTCTCAAGGTCCCTTCCAGTCCTACACTTCTATGATGTGGCTATCCAGACTGTTTCTTTAAAACTATGGAAAGAAGCTGGGCAGGAGTGGGTTAGGGAAGGGTCAGGTCAGGAGCTCTACAGTGAAGACAAGACAGAGCAACTAAAGGGATAATACTGTCTTCTATATTCAAATAAAGCCACAAGGAAGAGACTTTCTGTAATTTTTTTTACCACTACCACATGATGTTGTGTCAGACACTGACTCATTTTGAGCGAGCATATATAAGAAGAACAGAAACCCCAACTTGCAGTCCTTCAGGGGACTTTCAGTTTGATAGGTTCATAGGCTGGGCTGAGAGGAAGGCCTGCTGCACTGGATTCTAAACTGCAGTGAAGCTTGACACACAGAGTGTTAAAGCACAGGCCAGCCGACTCATTTATTCAATGGAGAGTGAAGATGAAAATATTTATCAACCATTTGCCTTCGCCGAGGAAGGAGAGAAGAATAACGAATACGTCATTCTGCGAAATGTGGTGTATATCATTCCCAAACATAAACACAAATGGACGAAGGATGCAGAGTGAGGGCCAGAGAAAGCATGGAAGACTTTCAAAGGGCCCTTTATGAACAAGCAGACCATTGTGCCGCTGGTGTCAGTAAGGATGAACGCATAAGGGTTCATCTAGAAGTTGAGATTTAAAACAAGGAATTTTGAGAAAAATTACTGTTAATATCTCTGGTAACTCTGGAACAAGCAGTACAACTGCCACAGCAGCTGGAGAAAGTGAACACGCAAGTCACCCTACAAGAAAGTGGGGGAGGCATGATGCAAGAAGTAGAAAAGAAAAACTATCCATGGGAAAGAGAAAATAGCCATGAAAAGGCCTCCTTAAGAGCATGGAGTTCTCTGGGCAGAAATGTGGTAAGTGCAGCATGGGAGATCTCAGGACAGATGAGGTCTGGCCACCTGGCAGAAACACACGCGGCAAATGTAAGCAAAAAGGCATTGGGAATGTGTCTTTTGAAGCAAAAGAACTAGGGAGAGAGCCCATTTGTGTGTAAGTAATGCCTATGCCACCCACCTGCCTCCACAGGTGGGAAACTTGATGGGACCAGCAGTGACTGGAGCATCTCCGGTAGAAAGGGGAGAGGAGGAGAGCACACACAGGGGCATGCAGAGGTTGCTCTTTTCCTCTGGAATCTCTACTCATCCATTGGCCAGCCAGAGGAGGTGGGGAGCTGATTGGGCCCTCACTCTCCCGTTTCATTAATTTAAACCCTCATCTTGATCCTGAGGAGCCTCTTCTTGCTCCATTTCAACTTTCCAACCCTGTCTCTGAAACTATATGTCCAGAGTTATGTTTTACAGATGCTGTGGATCTAACCAATCGTCTATTTGGGGGTTCAGAAAGGAATGTTTTCTTCCCATTGAGGCCAAATTGGCAGTGGGTTTTTGCCTTCCGTTCAGCATCCCGAAGGCACAGGTAGGTTAAATAGGAAGAGGATTTAGTCATTAGTGTTAGTACTTGGTAGGGGTGTTAGCTCTTGCAACTTGAGGCCAGTTTCCAGTGCAGTTAAAAGACTAAAAGCGGATTTTGCTGATAGGCCTTTTGCCCATGGGATGGGGGAAAACTTGTGGCCTTCAGAGGCCAAGGTCCTCCTTGCAGTACCCTCTGTCCCCCTTGCAGGGGAGGGTTGGGAGCAAAACAATTCAGAAGAGTGAGCTGAGTCCTAAGGATAGGCTGAGGAAAGTCTACCCCAAATTATGGGTTATATGGTAGGATCCCTATAACCCCTGCACTGGAAACACTTAAAATGCCTAGAATGTGAAAGTCTGCGTGTAGCCCCCGCTCCCCTGTTTTAAGTATAATAAAAATAGGGCCTGTCTCTTAAAATCCATTGCTGTCTGTCTTCATTCACTGCCGTATCCAGATCAATTTCCTGGCATCTGTGTCCAGATACAGCATTCATGAATCACCACTGCCTTTCGCCTTGAGTAATCATTGAACTTGTGCAAAGTGAGTGCAAAATGCTACCTCTTTGCACAGACAGAAATGACTATCCAAGATACAGGACAATGAAGAATCAGGCCCTTAGTGTCAAGATTTGCAATAGTGTTGATAAATTTAAAATTAATTCAGAAGCAAAAGAGAGAGAGTGTAGCTTCAGTGATAATATTGTCTTCCTTATTCTAATAAAGTTCCTTGTTCTGTTACAAGAAAACCTTCAGTTCTTTACCATTGGCATTTGACAGTATTCACAGCCTCCTATTCTATAGTAAAAGGATACAATCCTCTTTAATTGTCATCAACTTCTACCCTTCTCATAATAATCCAACTGAAGTCCGATATAACTAAGCATAGTTCAAAACAAACAAAGAATATGGTAGGGAGCTAATTTTGTTTTGTTGTTGTTTACAGATATAGGAGTAGCATTTAGCTGCAAAAAGAATCTGTCCCTCTATGTGATCCATCAACTCAGCTGGTGGAACACCTGAATACTAGCCAAAGGAACTTGGATGTATTCCTGCTTCTGTTTTTTTCTCTCTTTTTTCATCTAAACATCTGTTTTCCCATGTTGAGACATGAGCTCATAGCTCCTGGAACAAAGAGAAACCAGTCCTTACAGCAAGTATGTGGAGGTAGCATTAGGTCCTCCCAAATATTTCTTAAAAACACCTACTCTCCTCTTCTCCATTTAGCACAAACCCCTCCATGCAGCTGCCATTCTGTAAAGAATTAGCAATGGACTTCAGTGTGGGCAGAGGCCACTCAAGATGATCTGCCGCTATAGGCAAAACTTCAGTGTGCTTCCCCTTTCTTCATGGGCTTAGGGATGGCAGATGTGGCCCAGCCATGACAGAGGGGCAGCCAGGCCAAATTTAGTGAGTGCCATTGCAACCTGGTATGTGAGCTCAGAGTGCCACTCAAATTTGGCCTGGCCACCCTTCTGTCATGATGGAGCCAGCCTAGGCAGTCAGCCAAAAATCGGCAGCTGTCTAGTCTGCCAATAGGTAGAGTGGCCTCTGAAGGTTAGCTGCTTTTTGAAAGCATATCCAGGGGTTATGGCATGATCTAATGGAAACTATCAGAGAGAAATGTATTTTTACAAGGAAAACATGACCTTGATAGGAGATCCACGAAAGTGTCACAAATTATATTTTTTATTTATGTATATAATACACTTTAAAGACAAATAGAACACATATGCCTTGCCCTGGAGAGCTTATAGTTTAAGGCCCTGATCCTGCAGACTTATACATGTGCTTAACTTTATACATTGTGAGCAGTCCCACTGACACCTCAGTCCCCAGTCCTGCGGCCACTTACACAGGGAGTAGTCTTATTGTGGTTACAGTCACAACATTCAGTGGAACTATTTCCCCCGTGTAAAGTTACTTGCATGTGTGTTTGCAGGTTCAGGGCCTAAATTTAGAAATAAGATGAAAGAGAACAACTAACTAAGGACTACACAGACATGACCATGTGTTGCTTTGGGTTGTAATGCATGCTTTTGATAGTCTGCTAGTAATAGCTTTTGTTTGTTTGTTCTTTTACATATATTTGTATTGAGATATTAATATGCAAGAAGAATACAAATCCTTTCATCATATTTTACATATATCGTGAGTTTAGAAGAAGGTGGATCAAGTCAATAGCAGTTATTCAAAATATTTTAAAAGGTCCAACAGTTTCTAATATTTAAATCCAGAACATTTGCTTTCACTAAATCCAATTAATACTTTCTTTATACAATCAGATAATACATACACAGAGCATCAAGCCTGTAATTGTTACATAAAAACAAAATCACTACATTTTATTTTATTTCTTTGTTCTCTTTTGTTTGAGCAAAACGTGGAGGATAAGAGTCAAGAAGGCAGAAAGGTAAAGAGAGACAAGAAGATGGTGAAGGGGGAGTAGGATGTGCGGGAGGCGGAGTCAGTGAAGGGGAGAACTTGGAGTTGGTTAGTAAGGTGAATCAGGTGGTGATACAAGCCAATAGATTAGTGTTAATGTGGGCAAATTGATTAGGAAGATCCAGAAGAGTAAAAGCAGTTTTGGACCAGTCTTGAGTCCTCCAAGTTAATGTAAAGAAAATTGAAAATGTCAGGAGTGCAGTGAGCTCCAAGGATAAAGTCAAGCTGCAGCTGGAGACTGAATGTATGAACCTCCTGCTGTCTGCTGAGAGCTGGGACCTCTTAGGGTTCATCTACATGGCAATTAAATGTCCGCACCTGGCCCAAATCAGCTGACTTGGGCTCACTGGGCTTGAGCTGCAGGGCTGTAGAACTCCTGTATAGACATTTGGATTTGGGATGGAGCCCAAGCTCTGGGATCCCACAAGGCAGGAGGGTCCCAGAGCCAGGGCTCCAGCCCAAGTCAGAGCATCTACACAGCAATTTTTAGCACCTCAGCCAGAGCCCCACGAGTCCAAGTCAGCTGACCCAGACCAGCTGCAGCTGTGCCATGGGTCCTTAACTCCAGTGTAAACGTACCCTTATAGACTGACCTTAGTGTAATGCAGGGATATCAAACTCAAATGACCACGAGGGCCACATGAGGGCTAGTTCATTGGCCCGAGGGCCACATCACTGACACACACCCCCTCGCTGCCCCCGGCCCTGCCCCCTCTCCACCCCTTCCATGAGGCCCCGCCTCTTCCCACCCCTTCCCTGCCCCCATTCCAACCCCTTCCCTGAAGTCTCCACCCCAACTCCACCCCCTCCCTGCCCCCAGAGGGTGCATGAGGGGTGTGGTGGGGGCTCAGGGCAGGGAGTTGAGGTGCAGCAGGGGGTTGGGGTGCAGGCAGGGGGCTCAGGATGCAGAAGGGGTGTGGGATGCAGCAGGGGGCTTAGGGCAGGGGGTTGGGGTGTGGGGTGCAGCAGGGGGCTCAGGGCAGGGAGTTGGGGTGCAGGAGGGGTGTGGGATGTGGCAGGGGGCTCAGGGCAGGGGGTTGGGGTGCAGCAGGGGGTTGAGGTTCAGGCAGGGGGCTCAGGGCAGGGAGTTGGGGTGCAGAAGGGGTGTGGGATGCGGCAGGGGGCTCAAGGCAGGGGGTTGGGGTGCAGCAGGGGGTTG
>NW_020664409.1:75388037-75401344 GCF_002925995.2 Terrapene triunguis
CAGGGGGCTCAGGGCAGGGGGTTGGGGTGCAGAAGGGGTGTGGGATGCGGCAGGGGGCTCAGGGCAGGGGGTTGGGGTGCAGCAGGGGATTGAGGTTCAGGCAGGGGGCTCAGGGCAGGGAGTTGGAGTGCAGCAGGGGGTTGGGGTTCAGGCAGGGGGCTCAGGGCAGGGAGTTGGGGTGCAGAAGGGGTGTGGGATGCAGCAGGAGGCTCAGGGCAGGGGGTTGGGGGGCAGGGTGCAGGAAGGATTCGGGCTCCGGGGTGGCAGCGGCGCACATTGGGGCCAGGGCAGGCTGCCAGCCCTGGCCCCGCTCCGCTCCAGGAAGTAGCTGGAACCATGTCCCTGCAGCCCCTGGGAGAGGGGGACGCAGGGCTCCGCGCGCTGCTTGCCGCACCTCCAGGTACCTCCCCCGAAGCTCCCACTGGCCCTGGTTCCCCGTTCCCGGCCAATGGGAGCTGCGGGGGGGAGGGGAGGGAGTGCCTGGAAGCCAGGGCAACACACGGACGGAGCCCTCTGCTTTTTCCCCTCCTCCCCCCCGCCACAGGGACGTGATGCCAGCTGCTTCAGGGAGCGGCGCGGGGCTCGAGGGGGGCAATCCTGCGGCTGTAGTTTGCCCACCCCTGGCCTGGAGGTAGGCTGGGGGGGCGGGCGCGGTCCGCTTGGCGGGCCACAGGAAATAGCCCTGCGGGCTGCATGCGGGCCCACGGGCCGCGTGTTTGAGACCCCTGGTGTAATGGAACACTAAACTGTATTATACTGTTCAGCCATTAGGTGGCAATGAATTGCAAACAAACCCACAATGGTCAGTGCAGATGCAAGCAGCTATGACCTACGTGGTGTATTGTTACGATAACATGGCTGTGAATGGAAGCCAGTTGCATTTTACACTTGCATACTCACAGAAGCAGAAAAATGAGGTGCACATAATGAAAAGGAGTGTGTGGCAAGCGAATGGGCATGTGAGAACTTTTACAAATGTCTGGGTAGATTGGATTTGTTTACATTGATAACAGACCATAAACCACATGTAACCCTCATCAACAGAAAAGATCTGGATCAAGCACGGCTGAGATGCCAGCGTCTATTGATAAGATAAATGTGATTTAACCCAATTGCTAAGTATGTTCCTAAGGCTAGGTCTACACTACCCGCCTGAATCGGCGGGTAGAAATCGACCTCTCGGGGATCGATTTATCGCGTCCCGTCAGGACGCGACAATCGATCCCCGAATCGACGCTCTTACTCCACCAGCGAAGGTGGGAGTAAGAGCCGTCGACGGGAAGCCGCGGAGGTCGATTTTGCCGCCGTCCTCACAGCGGGGTAAGTCGGCTGCGATACGTCGAATTCAGCTACGCTATTCGCGTAGCTGAATTTGCGTATCTTAAATCGACCCCCCCCTGTAGTGAAGACGTAGCCTAAGAAAAACCTCGTAGTAGCAGACACTCTGTCCTGGAGCCCAGCATTGCACTGAACTACCCGTGAGTTCAAAGATGATGTAAAGGTGTATATGGATGCTGTGGGTACATACAGACCAGTGTAAGAAAAGAGAGTACACCAGCTACAAAAAGCAACTTCAACAGACATGAAACTTCAGGAAGTTCTAAGTTACATTAAGGATAGGGGCCAAGTATCTAAAAGACACTAAAGAAATGACAAGAGTCTACTTTGCGGTGTGTAGACAATTAAGTGAGTCAAATGGACTCATGATTAAAGGCAATCACATCCTAATTCCAAATGAAATGAGAGGAGAAATTCTAAATCTCATCTATGAAGGATATCATGGGTTAACTAAATGCTACTCCCACACCTTGAATATTGCATGTAGTTCTGGTCACCGTATCTCAAAAAAGATATATTAGAATTTATAAAAAGTACAGAGAAGGGCAACAAAAATGATTAGGGGTATGGAACAGCTTCGATAAAAGGAGAGATTAAAAAGACAGGGATTGTTCATCTTAGACAACTGAGGGGAGATATGATAGAGGTATGTAAAATCGTGAATGGTGTGGAGAAGGTGAACATGGAAGCGTTATTTATCCCTTCACATAACACAAGAACCAGGGGTCACCCAATGAAATTAATAGGCAAAAGGTTTAAAACAAACATAAGGAAGTACTTCTCCACACAACACACAGTCAACCTTTGGAACTCATTGCCAGGGGATGTTGTGAAGGCCAAAAGTGTACCTGGGTTCAAAAAAGATTTAGATAGGTTCCTGGCGAATAGGTCCATGAATGGCTATTATCCAAGACGGTTAGGGATGCAACCCCATGCTCTGGGTGTCCCTAAACTCTGGCTGCCAGAAGCTGGGACTGGACAACAAAGGATGGATCACTCAATAAATTGCCTTATTTAGTTCATTCACTCTGAAGCATCTAGCACTGGCCACTGTCAGAAGACAGGATATTGGGCTAGATGGACCATTGGTCTGATCCAGTAAGACCGTTCTTATGTTCCAAGTCCACAGTCACTGCTTCCAAAATGGCCACATGGGTCACTGCCATGCAAGAGGTAACACTTTCTCTCTTTCCCAGGAGCAAAGTTCCATGTGCTTACTTCATCTAACTCCTATCCTATGCATGATAGCATTACACCACCATTGTGATTTGTAGTACTACTGCCACTGCTGTAGTAGTTGCTTAAATCAGCTCTAAATATAAATATATTAGGTGAAAACAGAGTGAAATTAGATATGTGAATGCTGTTATTATCAAGATTTGTGATATCCAGTGTAAAAATTGTTACTATCAGTGTTGACAGTGTTGCACGTACTCTTGCTTGCAGTGTTGTTGTAGCTGTGTTGGTCTCAGATTGTGAGAGAGACAAGGTGGGTGAGGTAATATGTTTTGTTAGACCAACTTCTGTTGATGGAAGGGACAAGCTTTCAAGCTTCATGGAGCCCTTCTTCAGGCCTGGAGAAGGTAACTAAAGTGTCCACCAAAAAAAGTTGGTCCAATGAAAGGTATTACTGCACCCACCCTGTCTCTCTTTTGTATATATTCTGCCATATCCAACTTTCAAATGAAGATGGTTCATTTGAAAGATTGGTCATGCTGTAAGACCATGCAATGAGCAGCTCTGATGTAAGCAGAGTCAGGATGAGCTCTACCCTGACATCTGGTGGTGAATTATGGCGAGGGTGGAAAAGAACTTCAGGGGCTGATCTTGTTTGCATAGGCACACCCACCCGCCTAGCCTGGGACAAGAGCAACTGAAAGTGGTTACTTTGGCTGGTGTGGGATACCCATTTTCTCTGTTATTGGGGCAGGAAGAATAAAGTGTTGTTACCCTGATTCTGTGAATCAAGGCCAGTGGAACTGTTGTATGACAGAGGGACTCACCATTAACTAAGTAGCACTCGCTAGACATGGGGCATGGGTTACAAAACCCAGTGAATGGAGAGAGGCTGGGGACAGGTATTTGTACTTGATGCTATGGCCCCCTTTTGAGGGCCTGAAGCACCAATTGCACCACCTCCTCTCTCCACTGTTGAATAGCAGAGCTAATTTTGATTCCATTAAGAGTCTAATTACAGGTGGCTATGCTGAATTCACTTGGGGCTAATAGTGCACTAGCACTACTACAAGCTGAAATCACTATGCGCTGAGATCACTGAGTGCTGTGTTAACTAGTGGGGGAGCCTGAAGATTTATTGCTAAGCGGCAAGCTGAGCAGTTTGCGGGACAGTTGGTGCGGCCCACGGGACAGCTGGAGCAGGACGGCGAGCGGAGCGGAGCAGTTTGCGGGATGGCTGGAGCGGCTTGTGGTGAAGGCTGCAGCAGAACCCCATGGAGAGGCAGGGCAGTTGGCCTCAGACCATGTAAGGTGCCCCTTAATACCCGTGTGCCCCTGGCTTCTCCCCCCCCCCATTTCCACCAAGGCTGGGGGTGGGGTGTAAGACTCTGCAGATAAACTTTTGAACTCTGGGGCTGCACCGACCAGGGACAGAGACTTTTGGGTGATTCTTGGGTTGCTGGACTCAAGAGACTTTTGGGGTTTGGGACTTTTGGGTGGGTCTTTTGCTCATGGTTTGTGTTATGAATCCTGTTTGGTGTTTTCCCAATTTAATGCTGATGTTGTTTACCTCATGTTATTAAACATTTTCTGCTACACTCAGACTCCGTGCTTGCAAGAGGGGAAGTATTGCCTCTTAGAGGCGCCCAGGGGGGTGGTATGTAATTGTCCCAGGTCACTGGGTGGGGGCTTGAGCCAGTTTTGCATTGCGTTATTGAAACGGAACCCCTAGATACTGAACCCGGCCCTTGTTGCTGCCAACTCAGACGGGCAGAAGGGTTACACTTACATCAGTGTTTGATGGGTGTTGTTTGTTAACTGGTGCCCAGACACTAGTGAGGGCTTAAATCACTGTTGACTACTCTATCCATTGGCTGGAATTGCTGTGCGGATTGGTGCACCTGGTTATGCCAGGCAATGTACATACATATAAGTAGACATAGTTCCTGCCCTGAGAAACTTACAAACCGATTTAAGACAAGATGAAACAGTGAGTACAACAGACAATGGCAGGGAGGGGAGAAGGGAGGATAAGGGCTCAGCAAAGAAAGCAAACATTTACCTAGATGAGCTGTGTACACAACTTGGTAACTGCTAAAGTTAAAAGGTTTATAGTTATAAATAAGCTTAAGATATCCTCATGTGCCTCTCAGACTGCAGAGCTGACATGTTGTAGGCATCACAGCTGAGGTCGGTGTGACAGGTTGGACCCCCCCTTCTGGGGTGCCACCTGATGTACTGGGATTTCACTGAGCCTCCCCTGGTCAATCAGCCTGGGTTCCCTTCCCTGCTTTGCTGAATTAGGCTCTCCGGCCTCTTGCAGCACACACACACAAGTAGGGCCATTCCTCACTGCAGTCACAGACTGAAGTCATCTCTGTGTGAGAGAACTCTCCCAGCACTCATGTGCACATCCCTTTTGGGGAATAAACCCAAAATAATACTGTCTTACACTGTATAGAAAAATCTGCACAGCACAAGCTCATAAAAATCCACCCTCTTCCTCAATGTGAAGAGAGATGTGCATGACTTCTTGCCCTCCCAGTTAGAAATTACATAAACTGGGTTTATTATAAACAAGAAATAAGTTTATTAACTACAAAAGGTGAATTTTAAGTGGTTAAAGGGATAGCAAACAGAACAAAGCAGATTACCTTAGTAAATAAACAAAAAACGCAGACTGACCTTAACACACTAGATAGGTAGGATATAAATTAACAAATTCTCACCCTGAATGATAAACAGGCTGGCAGATTCTTAAGGCACAAGTTGCCTTGGCTTTCCCAGGTGTTCTTACACAGGCTAAAGATCTTAGCCTTGGACCATCACTTTTCACAGTTCAATCTTTGTTCCTCAGGTGTGTTGTGTGGGGAGAGTGAGGCCTCTTCATGTTGTCATTGTCCCTCTTTTATATCTTCCCCCCACTTCCTGGAAAGCTTTTTTGCTGTGACATGGGTCAAACAGTTCCCATTGTGTAGGGTAATCTCTGAGAAGTTGCTATTGCACACAGTTCCTGGGGTAATCCTTATGCTTGTGTGCATTTCTTCAATAAGCCACTAACATTGTTTAGCCTCATTCAACGTAGCATATTTAAAACACAGAGACATGGTCAATATTCCCAGCTTCAGACACAAAAATGATACATGCATACAAATTGGATAAATACATTCAGTAAATCATAACCTTTCCAATGATACCTTACATGAGTCATCTTGCATAAAGAACATCTCAGTTATGTCATATTCATATCATAAGCATATTTTCATAAAGAATATGGAGTGAAATGTCACAGTGGGTCTTGAGAGAATTTGAAGGAGAAAGGGTCCTGGCCTTGTGGATCAGTATGGGAAGGACATTCCATGTATAAAGAACTGGGCAAGTGGACAACCATGGCTAACACCATTGGCAGAGTGGGAGGACGAGGGATAAGGCATCCCAGACACGGGTGGCAGAGTATGAAGGTGCAGAGTTGTGAAGGGCCTTGGAGGTGAGCACAGAAAACAGCCTCAGCAATCCTTGAAAATAACATTCGCAAAGCTATTTTCACTATGTTTCCACCAGCTGCATTTACATCTAGAGTGGATTTAAGCATCAATTGAAGTTGCAGCAGTTGCAGTACAAATTAATTGTTGATTAATTGTTTCAACTATTGGGCTTTGATTTAAAAAAACACAGAAGTAACCAAGGAAAACTGTTCAGTCTATCTATGCTCCTTGTAAGGTCCTCATTACTTCAGTACTTGAGCATCTCAGAGGCTTTAATTAATGTATTTATCCTCACAATACCCCTGTGAGATAGGGAAGTGCTATTACTCCAATTTAGAGATGGGGAACTGAGGCACAGAGAAGCTAAGTGACTTGCTCAAACTCGCATAGGAAGCCTGTGGCAGAGTAGGGAACTGAACCCATCTCTTCAGCTAACAACCTTAATCACTGGACCATCCTTTCTCTTCAGTCAGTGTTACACTGGATTTAAAATGCATTGTTCATATAATGTGTTACGTTAGTTTTGGGCCAGTCCCTAAATCCTTACTCCATCCTTCTGCACTATTGTATGAGTTCTGCCTGTAAGGACTGGGGCCCCTTCTGGAAGTGATGAGCACGCTCCACTCCTACTGAAGCCTGAGACTTGAAGGCTCAAGGGATAGCAGGATTCAAACCGCAGTAAGGAGTTCAGGACTGAGCCATCATTACTGGGCCAAATTCTAGGGGATGTAATTCCAATGTGGTATAACAGTAGTCCATATTATAGCATCTTATATATAGTGGCATAAGTAACACAGGTAAATTGAGGTTGGTTATGCTCCAACAATGTGGAAGCAGGGATGTAGTTTGTTAAAGCAGCTATAAACCTTCTGATTTTATCTTTCATTCTACTGTTTTCCTGCTACCCCTCCCCCCCACCGACATGTAAGCTATATCAATTAACTTCCACCCATTTATACATGCACATCTTACACCACCATTTATATCACTTCTGAGTCTAGCCTACTGTAGTTAGACAGAAACAATGAGGAGGATTATCTTCCCCATCATTGAGGCCCTAGAAATAAGATTATTTTCAGCCATTCTTCCTTACTTTCGTTGGCTGCAGAAAAACAAAGATACTTACATTCCCAGATGCCCAATGTCTATTGTGATGGGACAGGGAAGTAGGATAAGTACAGGTGACAAGAAAGGCAGATTTGGTCTGTCTCCCTGTGTTCCTCTATCTTCTTCTCTAGACAAATGAGAAAAAGAAAAAAAGAATGCAACTGTGAGAGTTTAGCAGACCTATTTTTACGGTATTGTGACTCCTCATTAATCAGACTGAAAACAAAATCTTTGATCATTATCAGAACCAGGGCTTAAATTCAGCTGGAGCTGCCCAGAGTGGAGCTCTGGTGAAAAATTTCAACCCCCCCTGAAGTTTTTAATAGCATGTTGGGGGGGGGAGACTTGGGGGACTCCAGGAAATACTCTATAAGAATTTAAGCCTTGATCAGACCAATAACATACCAGTGCAATATTCTATAAAAGAACTAGGGACAATATTCTGTGACCAAAGGATATGTTGGCTCTGAGACACCAATGTGTGAGCATTAATTACAGGTTTTCACTACTCAGTAGAAATGGTGTCATGTAATATGAAGAGGGACTGTAGTGCATTCTCTGACATTGAAGGCCCCACCTCACCACAAGTCATTGCACATGTGGCTTAGAAATACCTTTCTCATTATTATTCATCCTCAAAGTCTGACAGTACAATGTTACTGATGGAGGTGCAATTAAATACACCATGTTGTATATATTTCACATTGGTGTGAAAGCTGGACTTCATTCAGTGTTAACAAATTTTCTGTTGGAAATTTTTTACCTCCGTTACTCATAAAGCTGATTTGCTGATGAACTATCTAAATTCTAAATGGCTGCTTTTGCATTTACCTAATGGGAAACTCCCTCCTGTAGGGTCAAGTCCTGCAGCCTGTACATGGCTTAACCTTCCTTTGAAATTAATAGAAGTTGGTGCGCCATTCAGGCTTATGCTGAAGTACAGCTTAAAGGTAATTTGCAGAGGAAAACTGTGTTTGTGAAAAAAATATGCTTTTGAAGGAAGGTCTGGACATTGATTGGGGATTTCTGCTTGGTTGTTTTTATTAAATTTATTTATTTTACATTAGGAACACCAAAGAAGTCCAATCTGGTTTTATTTGGCTTTACCGGGCAACTTCCCAAATTGTGAGCATTCACACCTTAACTGAAAGGGCAGCAGAAAGGGATCTTTGCCTTAAGAGATTTGTTTCTTCTAGTTGTTTGTAGAGCATTTTAGTCATATAAGTGTTAACCAAAAAAAAAAAAAAAAAAAGGATATTAAACAGATAGCCACTTCCCATCTCATTTAATCAGGTGCTGCTCTGATCCTACTGGTTCTCTGGTTGTCCAAAGAGTGTTCCAGAGAGCAGACAAGAACTGAATTATTATTAATGTAAAAAACAAATAAACTTTAAAAATATTTTTAAAATAGCCTTTTATACACACCAGAATTGGGGGGGAAGCCCAAACCCAAGTTTGGTTTCCTTTGCATGTCATCTTTAAGACCTCAAGCAAGGGTAATTTTGGTCTTCTCAACTGAATTCCTAATGAACAAAAGTCTAGACATCACAATCTCACCCCACAGAAGCTAGGAATCAGAGGGGTAACCGTGTTAGTCTGAGTCTGTAAAAAGCAACAGAGGGTCCTGTGGCACCTTTAAGACTAACAGAAGTATTGGGAGCATAAGCTTTCGTGGGTAAGAACCTCACTTCTTCAGATGCAAGTAATGGAAATCTCCAGAGGCAGGTATAAATCAGTGTGGAGATAACGAGATTAGTTCAATCAGGGAGGGTGAGGTGCTCTGCTAGCAGTAGAGGTGCGAACACCAAGGGAGGAGAAACTGCTTCTGTAGTTGGATAGCCATTCACAGTCTTTGTTTAATCCTGATCTGATGGTGTCAAATTTGCAAATGAACTGGAGCTCAGCAGTTTCTCTTTGGAGTCTGGTCCTGAAGTTTTTTTGCTGTAAGATGGCTACCTTAACATCTGCTATTGTGTGGCCAGGGAGGTTAAAGTGTTCTCCTACAGGTTTTTGTATATTGCCATTCCTGATATCTGACTTGTGTCCATTTATCCTCTTGCGTAGTGACTGTCCAGTTTGGCCAATGTACATAGCAGAGGGGCATTGCTGGCACATGATGGCATATATAACATTAGTGGACGTGCAGGTGAATGAGCCGGTGATGTTGTAGCTGATCTGGTTAGGTCCTGTGATAGTGCTGCTGGTGTAGATATGTGGGCAGAGTTGGCATCGAGGTTTGTTGCATGGGTTGGTTCCTGAGTTAGAGTTGTTATGGTGCGGTGCGTGGTTGCTGATTTATACCTGCCTCTGGAGATTTCCATTACTTGCATCTGAAGAAGTGAGGTTCTTACCCACGAAAGCTTATGCTCCCAATACTTCTGTTAGTCTTAAAGGTGCCACAGGACCCTCTGTTGATTTTTAGAAGCTAGGAAGTTTCTGCTGAGAAGATGTCAAAGAAGTTGTTACGAAAATTGAATCTGATATAATCCCTAAAAAAGATGGCCTTTCCAGGTCTGAGTTGAGACCTGAATAGAACTGTGTGTATATATTTGTATACAGTGGTGCTGTAGCCGTGTCGATCCCAGGATATTAGAGACAAGGTGGATGAGGTAATATCTTTTATTGGATCAACTTCTGTTAGTGAGAGAGTTGGTCCAATAAAAGATATTGCCTTATCCACCTTGTCTCTGTATATATTTGTGGCTGTTCAGGAAGCAATCCCTATTCCTCCCTCTGCCTCCACTATCCACAACTCCAAAATTTCTCTCAACTTCTTTTCTTCAAATGTAGACATAATAACAGTAAAATCAAGCCTATAACAGTAAAATCAGGTCTATATTCCAGGTTATTACATTTCACACTTCTTACAATGAAGGGGCAAATTAATCCCTGGTTTGAGTGACCATACGTCCCATTTTGGCTGGGATAGTCGCTTTTTTAAGCCCTGTCCTGGCCATCCCGACTTTTTTTTCAAAAGGAGGCATTTGTCCTGTTTGGTCTTGCTGACTTGATCAGTTGGCAAGAACAAATGGGACAAATGGCCACCTTTGTCAAAAAAGTGGGTTGCAATATGGAGGAACATGGGGGGGGCAAGCAGAGATGCCAGCCCCCCACAGCAGGGGACGCAGAGCTGGGGAGGGGAGGCAGCCTTCCAGCATGGGGCGGGGGGGGGGGGGTGAGGGGGAAGGCAGCAGGGTTCCAGTCATGGGCTGACAGCCCCCTTGTTAGCCTGAAACAGATGTAACTATGGCCTGCACAGATCAGGAGATGGGCTGTCTGCAGATCCTACCCCCTCCCACATCTATCATCGGGTGAGCTATTAAGACAGAGGCAGAATAAGGTGTAACACAGAGAACATTTATGCAACTAGTGAACAAGCTAGGCAAGGACCCCTTCAGGTGATAACAAAAGGTAAGCAAACACACTCGGTTGTTAACAGGTACCAGAGTGTGAAGCTCAGAACCCTTAAACCCCTTAAACTGTGGGTGTAAAACAGAGGAAAACCACAGGGGGTATTACAATACCATATCCGATGACATGGACACAATGACAAGGACTCAGGATACCAACAGGGACAACGGTGATAATCAAGGGTGCTACACACTGGACAGGAACTCAGAAACTAGGTGTTCTTCTCCCTCTGGACAGGTCCTCTGGGCAGGTCTTCTCCTCTCAGGTAGATCTTCTGTGCTTGCCCTCGCAGTCTCTGCTTGACCTCGCAGTCGTTGCTTGAGCTCGTAGTCCAGTGTGTGTATGTGCACAACTAATGTGATGTAGGGGTTGCGTGCAAGTGAGTGTTAATGGGACCAAGAGTTCAAAGTCCTATGAGTCCTGATCTCTCCAGGGCTCTCCTAGCAGCTTGGCTGATCTTATGGGACATTGGCTGCCACTCAGATGGACAGCCCTGAGTAAGGGGTGCACCACCCTTAAATAACTTCCAGTTACTAGGCAGATTATGGCTGCCACATGTCTTATTGGAGGGAGGGATAGCCAGTGGTTTGAGCATTGGCCTGCTAAACCCAGGGTTATGAGTTCAATCCTTGAGGGGGCCACTTAGGGATCTGGGGCAAAAAATCAGTACTTGGTCCTGCTAGTGAAGACAGGGGGCTGGACTTGATGACCTTTCAGGGTCCCTTCCAGTTCTAGGAGATAGGATAACTCCATTAATTTAATTTATCTGCCCTAGCCTTTCCTGCCTGGATTTGAAAAAGGCTGGAAGGATGCCAAATCCTCTGAGAAGAAGGGTGTCCAATATGAAGGCTTAACTGTTTTTTTACAAATCCAAGATGGACATTACATAAAAACAGGTCAAAAACAGATTTTACCCAACATCCTAAGGGGTCCCCTCCAGCAGGGTTCCAGCTGTGGGCAATAACCTCACTGGAGTTGGGGGGGAGGGGGGAGGCAGGGTTCCAGCCAGGGGCAAAAGCCTCACGTGGGGTGGGGGACGGCCCTCTGGTGAGTAGCTGGGGATGTCCCATTTTCTCTTTGAGAAATATGGTCATCCTATCCCTGGTGTTACTCCATTGACTTCAGTGGAGTTACACTAGGAATGAGTGTAGTCCAGTGAGTCCAATTTAAGACGAATGACAATGAAAACAGAGACTAGAGTGCAAGATTTACTGTAAAGTACATCAGGATTTTAAATTTGTTATATAGTAGTCAGATTTGTATAAACTGGTCTCCCTGATAAAATGCTTAGTTCACTTCTTGTCTGGAAGATTTCAGACTCATTAATTCACATTATCAGTAGCAATTCATGTGATTCAGTCATAGGAAATGTTACTCCACAGATGCCTTGAACACATTTCCAGATAAGAAAAGAACTCCTTGTTTTTAATCAGCTAGATCATTTATCATTACTTCACATCATTCATAAGTATTTTTCCAGAAAGGCCTTTTGCAAGTGCACTAAAACAGAAGGTTTTATAGGAAACCATGCATCTAATATTTTGTCAGCTACCAGATTGTATAAAGAAATAAGGCAACTTTAATCATACTAATTATGATTTATGGCAAACATATTACTTGGTATTGTTATTCAGCTGGTTAGTTCTTGTTTGTATTGCTGTTTCAGGCTCTGTGGTTGAATTATAAATTGAATGATAGGATTTTATTGGATAAGCAATATCTGCCATCTGCTGGAAGTACATATTCTAGCACCAATGTCAGTGTGGTGTTTTGGCCAACCAGCCCTCCAATAAACCACAGTCTCCAAGAAGTCTGAACTAACAAGATTTTGGAAGATTCCTATCTTCAGATAATGATCTTAGCTCTAAAAAGTAGCTTTTACCACTGAAAAACTTAACCTCTGAGGTAACAAATAGATCCCCTATAATAATAACACCTAGCTCCTATACAGCACTTTTCATCAGTAGATCTCAAAGCAGGTCACTATCATTAGCCCCATTATACAGATGGAAATGTTAAGGCACAGAGAGGTGACTTTCCCAAGGTCACTGAGCAGGCAAATAGCAGAGGTGGGACCAGCACCCAGGTCTTCTGAGTCCCACTCCAGTGTGCTATGGATTAGGCCATACTGCAAGAATAGCTTTGCTCCTAACCCCCAAAATTGTAGGGTGTTCTAGGGTTTTGACAGAACAGTCTGCCTCTACCGATGATGCAATTATATGCTAAAACCAATGCTAACAACAATGAAGGGGCTGCATTCACCTATCTTCATTTATACTATTGTAAATCAAGAGTAAGTTAATTGAAACCAAAGGAGTTACACCAGTGTAAACCCAGTTTGAAAGAAAATCATGCGTAAGTCTTCTATAACCAGGTTAATTTGGCCATGTAGCACATATGTGGATTTCTGTATTTACCTCTCTCTCTCTCTCTCTCTCCCTCTCTCTCTCTATATATATAGTCTTTGAAGTGGGCAGAATTCACTCCTCAAGTAGATAAACAAGTTGCCCATGCAGTCTTAATTTGGCCCCCTTGTGAGTATGCCTTATGAGACAGACTTTAATTACATGATTACACACTATTTTTTCCACTGAGCACAGGATGGACTTGCTCTGGGGATGAACCAGGGCTGTGTTGTGAAGGAGACTGTTGTATGTAGGACCCTGCTTCGTTTGTTGCCAAAGTTGGAAGGTGTTTAGTGAACAGAGCTGATTGGAACATTTGATTTCAGTGAAACATGTTGTTTTGTTGAAACCAAAATGTTTCATGGAGACATATGGGTTTCCACAA
>NW_020664409.1:75401354-75410865 GCF_002925995.2 Terrapene triunguis
CTTATTTGTCATTGTTATAGTTGCTAATGTCATTCCCACACATTGTTTCCAAAATGATTGCCAAATATTTTCTTCCCTATGCTTCTGAATATTGGTGAAAAGCACTAGTGCATGCTCAGGGGAGTCCATTAATGTGTGTTCTCTGTCTGTACTCCATGTAGTTTTTGAGTTATGACTGAGCAAAAAAAGATGTATTCAAAAAATATTCAAACTGATTTTGAAAGGACCATATCTCATAAGAACAGCCATATTGGGTCAGACCAATGGCCCAGATAGTCCGATATCCAGTTTCTGACAAGGGCCAGTGCCAGATGCATCAGAGGGAATGAATAGAACAGGACAATTTCAAGTGATCTATCCCCTGTCATCCAGTTCCAGCTTCTGGCAGTCAGAGGTTTAGGGATACCCAGAGCATGGGGTCACATCCCTGACCACCTTGGCTAATAGCCATTGATGGACCTATCCTCCATGAAATTTATAATTCTTTTATGAAAACATTTATACTTCTGGCCTTCACAACATCCCCTGCCATGAGTTCCAAAGGTTGACTGTGTGTGATGTGAAGAAGTACTTCCTTATGTTTGTTTTAAACCTGCTGCCTATTAATTTCATTGGGTGACCCCTAGTTCTTGTGTTATGTGAAGGGATAAATAACACTTCTTTGTTCACTTTCTCCACACCAGTCATGATCTGTGTTGCCTCTAAGGTGCACACCTGCGCGACCGCACAAGAGGGCATCAAGGACCACGGACCTAATTAGTGGAGCCTCAAAGGCACACAGCCACAAGTGTGCATGGACCCTGGAGAGGATGTTTAAGGTGAGCTTGGGGGAATAGGGTCTGGGTGGGGGCAGTGGGGTGAGGTTGGGGGGTGGGGAGCTCGGGGCATGCAGGGCTAGGGTGGTAAGAGAGGACAACTCCCAGCCCCGGGGCTGCTGTGGGGAGAGACACCTCCCTCAGCTCTGGGGCTGCAGCGGGGAGAGACGCCTCAACCAACTCCAGGGCTGTGGCAGGAGAGATGCTTCTCCCCAACCCCAACTCTGGGGCTGCGGCAGGAGAGACGCCTCCCCCAGCTCCGGGACTGCGGCTGGGAGAGAAGGCTGGGAGGAGTCCTCTCCCCCCACCGCAGCCTCGGGGTAGGGGGAATTCTGTGTGTTGTATATTGCAGGGCATTGGTGATAAAAGAGAGAGACAGATTCTTTCCTGAAGGGTTTGGCTTGAGCATAGACAAAGTTTCATGCTGGTTCTTATTTTGCTTAAACTATTATTTGCATCCTTATTAAAGATCTATTTCTTCTATACTGAAAGAACACATCTTTGCTCTATTTTGATTGGGTGCCTGCATAAATTATATCACATACTTTGGGACACAGGGCTGATAGAAGAGCAAGAGCTATAATAATAGTCTACGATCACAAAAGGATAAGTTTCCTGTCAAAAAGAATGGCAGCAATGCATCAGAATATTAATCAAGGAAATCTTTCCTGGTCTTTCTGGAAGTGATTTGTTTTTGTACTATTTGTGTGGAGGATAGCGGGGCAGTCCCAGAGGATGGTGCTGAGCTGTCAGAAATCCAGAGGCACCAATTTTTTTCTGGAGTCAGGACCAAGATGAGTTGACATTTAATTCTGAAGGCCCATTGCTAGTAACCTTAAACCTGTATTTTTAAATTAGATACCCAGGTGGGAGCAAAAGAACAGTATGCAGGTACACACAGCCAGTGTATCGGAGACTCTGGTTGGGAAGGCACATTTCTTTGATCCCTTAGAGCACAAGTGCCATTCAGTGAAGCTGAATGGTGGCAGATTCAAAACTGGTAAAAGGCAGTCTGATATCATACAACACATAATGAGATGGTGGAACTCACTGTCACAGGACATTGCTGAGGCCATGAACCTAACCAGATTCAAAGAGAGATTGGACATTTATATCAATAACAAAAATAGCCAGAGTTATAATTGTTAATGCTAATGAAAATTTGGGTAGGGATACTAAACCTCATGCTTCAGGGATTAAGCCAATTTCTAACAATTAGAGGTTAGGGGCGCACTATGTCACTTCTGTCTACTGTGGGGTTTCATGCCTGTCCTCTGAAGCATCTTTGCTGGCCACCATCAGATATGTGATGCTGGACTAGATGGTCCATGGATCTCATACAGCATGTTAATTGCTATGTCCCTAATTCCCATAGATCCCCATTGTTTCACTGTGTTATCGTTTACAGTGTGTTCTCAGCTGCTGCCTCAATGGGCAAGATGGGGCGAATGCAAGAAACTGTCTCTTCCTCCTTGCATGCCCCTGGGGAGCAGTCAGGCACAATCACAGTCTTTGCATTACCAGCAGGTCCCATACCCTTCAACAGATTCCAGTGTGTTCTTCCTGATACTCTCCTGAGCAGAATCAGTTGGTGGCCAGTGCTGCAGTGGGGCTGGGAACGGGCTCTACCTCTCCCCACACCAATAGGCAGGCTAGCACCTTTAGCAGCTCCAACCAGAAGCAGTCTCAGCTGCTGACATGAGTAGCAGTAACCCCGCGCCCGGGGGAGGGGGCGGAACTGGGCAGGAAGAGGCGGGTTGGGGGTGGAGCAGGGGAGGGAAGAGGCAGGGCGGGGTGGGGCCTTGGGAGAAGGTGTGGAGGGGCAGGGCCTGGGGCGGAGCCGGGGGTCGAGGACCCCCCAGCACTTTTAAAAGTTGGCACCTGTGCTTTTTGCCTCTAACTGCCTCTTTTACTCTGCTGTTTAGCCATGGTCACATTTTTGTTGGTTCTCTTACTGTTTTGTTTTGGGTTTTTTTAGATTTGGTGTATACATTTAGTTTGAGCCTCTCTTATGGTGTTTTTAAATAGTCTCCATGCAGCTTGCAGGCATTTCAACCTTGCGATTTCTCCTTTTAACTTCTGTTTAACTAGCTTCTTTATTTTTGTGTAGTTCTCCTTGTTGAAGTTAAATGCCACTATGATGAGTTTCTTTGGCATTTTTTCCCACACGGATGTTAAATTTTATTACATTATGCTTGCTGTTACTGAGTGATTCAGCTATATATACCTCTTGGACAAGATCCTGTGCTCCACTTAGGACTAAATCAAGAATTTCCTCTCCACATGTGGGTTCCAGGACAAGCTGCTCCAAGAAGCAGTCATTCCTGGTGTCTACAAATTTTATCTCTGCATCCTGTCCTGAGGTGACTTATACCCAGTCATATATCCACCCATTTTTATTGAGTTTTCTGCCTTTGCAGCCCCTCTAATCTCCCTGAGCATTTCATAATCACTGTCCCCATATTGGTCAAGTCTCCAGAATTCCCCATTCAGTGTACCTGCGGGGCCAATCAGAGGAGAGCCGGGAGGGCCATTTGGCCTGGGCCTCAAGCGCAAAGGGGGCCTCAAATGTAGACACTTGTTCATTTATTGGCATTTGATAAGTTTCGCAACTTGTTTTTATGCGCATCCCTATCGAACCAAAATGTGACACACGCTCTCAGCTTAGAGCTGCAAATTTAAGCAAATAAGAGATGTGATTTGGCAAAAGACATAATTTTTTTGTTAACTGATATAGATTTTGTCATGTTAAAGATGTTCATAAATATTAATAAAAATATATCATTTCTGATGGCACAAGATTAGACCGTGATGAACAGCTCAGATCAGCTGATTATATAAACAAACCACTACTAGTGGCTGGTGCTGGATCAAGTGCGTGTTGAAAGGTAGAGAGTTGTTACATTTTAGTGTCTTTATAGTTTTACGTCTAGTTGACTAAGGAATTATTTATGTGTGAGAATTCCTCATTATTATCTTCATATGGTAGCTAAAAGAGGTGACTGGTTGGTTGGTTGAGCCCTAGCGTGGTAGCTTGGCCATCATCATAGGCTTTCATAGTCTATAGGCCCAGATTCAAGGTGAAAATTTGTGAGGACAATTTTGTACAGTGAGTTTCATGAGGACACAAGTTTGACATTTTTGGACATTAAATGGTCTGCACAGATTGATGGTGTTCAACCAGTTGTGCATCATTTGAATTCAGTGAGAAATGCTTTAAATGAGCTTAAATCTCTCAACCTCACTGCACAGGCTTGAACTGAACTTCAGTCTATTCAAAAGCACATGTCCAAATTTGAATGCATTCTGATGTCATCTTTGTGGATGAAGCTACTTACAATAATCCACAAAACTAATCTGGTAATTGAAGCATGCAATGCTACTCTTGATGTTGAGAGGAATAACATTGAAAGTCTTATCAATGACATTCAACAGATTCGTGAACAATGGGATGCAATCCTGACTGAGTCCAAATTAGTAGCACAGAATATTGGCATTTCATCTGAGTTCAGCCCCCAACTAAAACCGCTCCAGCGCATCATCAAGGATCTACAACCTATCCTGAAAGATGATCCCTCACTCTCACAGATCTTGGGAGACAGACCTGTCCTCACTTACAGACAACCCCCCAACCTAAAGCAAATACTCACCAGCAACCACACATCACTGAACAAAAACACTGACCCAGGAACCTATCCTTGTAACAAAGCCCGATGCCAACTCTGTCCACATATCTATTCAAGTGACATCATCATAGGACCTAATCACATCAGCCATACCATCAGGGGCTCATTCACCTGCACATCTACCAATGTGATGTATGCCATCATGTGCCAGCAATGCCCCTCTGCCATGTACATTGGCCAAACCAGACAGTCTCTACGCAAAAGAATTAATGGACACAAATCTGACATCAGGAATCATAATACTCAAAAAACAGTGGGAGAACACTTTAACCTGTCTGGTCATTCAATGACAGACCTGCGGGTGGCTATCTTACAACAAAAAAACTTCAAAAACAGACTCCAACGAGAGACTGCTGAGCTGGAATTGATATGCAAACTAGATACAATCAATTTAGGATTAAATAAGGACTGGGAATGGCTGAGCCATTACAAACATTGAATCTATCTCCCCTTGTAAGTATTCTCACACTTCTTATCGAACTGTCTGTACTGGGCTAGCTTGATTATCACTTCAAAAGTTTTTTTGCACTTACTTAATTGGCCTCTCAGAGTTGGTAAGACAACTCCCACCTGTTCATGCTCTCTGTATGTGCGTATATATATCTCCTCAATATATGTTCCATTCTATGCATCCGAAGAAGTGGGCTGTAGCCCACGAAAGCTTATGCTCTAATAAATTTGTTAGTCTCTAAGATGCCACAAGTACTCCTGTTCTTTTTGAGGATACAGACTAACACGGCTGCTACTCTGAAACTTACCTACTGAATCCGATGCCAAGCAGCATTATAGGGTCCCAATGTCTTCCTTGTCACATTGACTCTATTCAATCAGGTCTTACACATCGATTTGAGTCACTGCAACTAATTTGTACCCTTTTGGGGTTTCTTTGGCAGTTCAATAGACTGAGTAATGAAGATCTACTTTCTGCAGTTGAATAATTTCAGCAACAGTACAACAAAGAAATCTCAAAAGAGCTCAGTGACGAGGTCATCTTCCTCAAACGAATATATTCCATGAACTTTAAATTGGATTGCAAGCCCAAAGGAATTGCTTCAAGAAATACTCAAACTTGGACTCTCTGGGGTGTTTCCTAATCACAATTGCATTGCGTATTTTTGTCAGTTTGCCTGCATCAGTGGCTTCAGGTGAACACACCTTCAACGTGTTGAAGCAGGTAACGAACTATCACCATTCAATTATGGGACAAGAGCATTTGAATGGGCTCGCCATGCTTAATATTAACTGTGACATTGCACGAAATCTAGATTTTTCCTCAATAATTAGTGCATTTGCACAGAAAAAGACTAGAAAAGCATTTGTTAAATAAAAAAATATTCAAATGATGTCTCACTCTTTTTTTTGGTGCCTTATTTTGTTTTCATGTGTCGTCATTTTTTATTTTTATTATGGCTGGGGCCTCAAAAGCTGGAAGTGGCCCAGGCCTCTCTGGACCTCTGAGAGGGCCCGTGTACCTGTAACTTGGTAGGAAAATTCTATATTGATTCCAGAGATACTCTAATTACTTTCAGCCTAATAGCCCTTTATTTTTGAATTTTCCTAATCAGACTTATAATAGGAATGGCAATCTTAACTGTAGACCGTCTGCCACCACTTTATAAAAATGGGGGGCAGAAGAAGGACTAACAAGTAGACAACATAAGAGGCTTTATACTGTTTCCACTGAAGACATTGGTGAAACTCCTATGAACTTTAATAAGAGCAGAAGCAAACCTAAGATAAAAATCTGACTAAAAGAATTTTATATTCAGCTGCATCGCATTGTAGATGGGTGGATTTTAAATATGTATCAATTTGGCATGCCCCGAAAAATTACATTGAAAATCTCTGTAAGATCCTTTACATGTTCATGCTCTACTAATATGAGTCCAACTGACAACACAAAACAAATATAGGTTCAAGTTTTGGAAATATTTCATGTATATCTAGGTAGAATTTTAATAGATTTTCTTAGTAAATCTTCAGAACTAATCTTCACTGTTTTTGAGATTGGATTTGAGAGAGAAATGAAGGAACAACCCACCTTATTCAGTCTCAGTGGTAGACAAAATGTTCTTTTGAACTACCGTAAGCTGGTGATGTGTACATGTGAAGGCCTGCATTGCTCTCTGGTGGCAGACAGCAAACTTTTCCTGAGTGGTTGAAAACATCTGTTTTTATAGTTTTACGTCTAGTTGACATCTGTTTTCAACCTCCTCTAAACACTGAGCCTTTTTCTTTAATCTTTTCGCTCTGCCACTGTCTGTTTCTGTCTTGGGTTCATGTGAGTGCAAGCAGGGTTTTGTGGTATAACTGCCTAGTGCCCAGAGGAAATAGCTGTGCAATCACTGCTCTTTCAGTCTCTGTTGTGTTGTGTGCTGCTGCTAACTGGTGTCAGGCATAACAAAACTAAATATAAAAACAAACCTTGAAACATTTAAAGTGCTCTTTTAATTTTATTTTAGGGTCACAAAATGATTTCATTTTGCCTACTTACTGTCAGTCATAGTCCAAGTAACAGAAATATACTTCAGTGTGGTGGTGGTGGTGGTGTATTTTTATTCTCCATACCTCTGCCAGGCTGGCTACATATTTAAATAAGTTCAAGAAAATCTTTGGGACTCACTTTGAGCTTTCTCTTGTCTCTCAGCATCTCAGTTTCTCACATGCTCCAGCCTCAGTTCACATACACACGCCAATGCACAACCCCATACCGGACTCAATGAGATTGTGACACTTTTCTTCTGAATACTGCTTCCTCTTTCAGCACTCTTCAAGCTTCTCTTTTCGGAACTTTTTAAATTCCTAGGCTGTGGATGGAGCTTTTTTCCCATTTTTTAAAAAAACATCCCATTTCTTTCTCAGCCTAGGAAGTAAACAAGGGAGCCAGAATTTTCCAAGTTGCATAGGTGTATAAATAGAAAGTTAGGCTCATAAGGGGCATTCTTGCACCATGAAGATTTTCAGAAAGTTGACATAAGCATAGGTTGGGTATGGAGGCTGTATGCACTCGGATATGATACCTATTTTTGTGCATTCTGGATATGGCCAAGGGGTTAGGCATCCAACATGGATTTTCAAACTAAACAGGGGAGGGAGAAGCATATAACAGGATTTATTACACAAATTGTAAGCTCTGTGGGGCAGGGTCTGTGTTTGTCCATGACTGGGGCTCCTAGGTGCTATCACAGTACAAATAATAGATGTGCTGTGGAGTTAGAACATCCGAGGGTACACCAAAGTGGTTGGGTGCTCACCCACTTTTCTCTTTGGTACCCACTCAGTGCAGCAGAAGCTGCTCTGGGGAACATCCAAAGATACCTGCTTTTGGAGGAAATAGGGCTAGTGGGAGGAGCTACACAAAGCGGTGTGAGGCTAAAGTGAATTTTATTTAAGACTAAGTTGACAGGAAGAGGATACACAATTCCTAAATTGTCAGCCTTGTGAAACCAGAGTAAAAGCACACACCTGCTGCATACTCATCTGATGGCTAACAAGGGTGGTTTAGCAGGCCAGTCCCCCCCTACTCTGCAGATGACCTCTGGCTGGACTTGAGCACTACAGTCTCCTCCTGGGAGAATGACACTTCTCCCTCACTCTGGCCTGAACTTCCTTCCCCAGATACTGCCTGTTTGGCTGGCTTCTTCTTGGCTCCATGGTGGAGTGTCCTCCATTTCATCATGTCCTCCAGACGCCTCCCAAGGCCTCCCCTAGCATTCACCAGTGGTAGAAGCAGCCATTGACATCCTGGCAGCATCTGACACTCTCATCAGCTGAGCGCCACTTTGGAATTCCTATTTGCTAATGCCTCATTATAATATGCTAATGAAAAAGGAGCAGAGATCTGTCCAAGTGCCCTGCCGCAACCAGCCAAATTTAGTGCCTTTCTTTTGAAAATGTCACATCTAATTGTGCAAAAATGTCTTTAGGCAACTCCTTCTGGCTCTCCAAGCTCTACCACGCAGTGCCATCCAGTATTGCTGGGTGTCTTATCCAGTGCCCTAATAGACTGCAAGCACTAGCCAGTATGGTTGGTCATAGCAGTATAGTGAAAGAGGAGGATCAGAGGCAAGATTCTGTAAATTGTCTGTGGTTACAGGTCCCTAAATCCACTTGATTTTTCATAATCTCCCCCAAATCTGATTTCCTCTGATACTGTAACCCTCTTCTCCTCTTCTTTCCTGAGCATTAACTGTTCCCGTTCTAACAGTCCTTTGGAGAAAACAGTTTCAAAAGCTGCTTTTATGTCTCCTATAACTCTGAGGTTTGGATAGTTATCTGATTATACAGGCTGTTCCACTGAGTCAGAACTATGCCAGGATCTCCTTGGCAGACAGTCAGGATTTGATTCCATCTAGGACAGAGCCAAAACACAGAGCAGTAAACAAGATAACATTTTCTTTCCTTGTCTCAAGTCTTTCATCACTTTCTGGAACAATCCACATTCAAGACCTGTAGCATAGGAAGCAGCCTTTCACACTTACTCTAACCAAAATAGCACGGAGGTTGCTCCAGCTGAATTTGTAGGTCTTTATAATTATTTTTATTAGTAGTAACAATATTACAGTAGTGCCCAAAGCCCCAATCAGGATCGCAACCCTATTGTGCTGGACACAGAACAAACCAATGATCAGACACACACAGGAAAAAGACAGGTCATTGCCCTGAAATGGTTACACTATAGACAAACAGAAGAAGGTAGGGGAGAGTGATTCAACATACAAGCAGAGCAGGGCCAGTGCAAGGAAGTTTCGTGCCCTAGGCAAACTTCCACCTTGCGCCATCCCCAGCCCTGCGGCAGCTCCCCACCCACCCCCTCCGCCCTGAGGTGCCCCCCCCCTAGGGAGCCGTGCAGCAGCTCCCCACCTCAGCTCACCTCTTCTCCGCCTCCTCCCTGAGCATGCTGCCCCCGCTCTAATTCTCCTCCGCCGCAAGCCTGGGAGGCGGGAGAAGTGGAGCAGTGACGGCGTGCTCAGGGAGGGGGCGTAGCAGAGGTGAGCTGGGGTGGGGAGC
>NW_020664409.1:75410965-75457263 GCF_002925995.2 Terrapene triunguis
GGCGTAGCAGAGGTGAGCTGGGGTGGGGAGCCCTGCGGCAGCTTCCCTCCCCCCACCCTGAGGCACCCCCGCAGCAGCTCCCCACCCCACCCCCGGCCCGGGGAGCCATGCGGCACCTCCCCACCCCAGCTCACCTCTGCTCTGCCTCCTCCCCGAGCACACCGCCCCCGCTCTAATTCTCCTCCAGGCTTGCGGCGCCAAACAGCTGATTGGCGCTGCAAGCCTGGGAGGCGGGAGAAGTGGAGCGGTGACCATGCGCTCGGGGAGGGGGCGTAGGAACACTGTAAAAAAAATTAGGGGCACCGCTTTTTGGCGCCCCCAAATCTTGGCACCCTAGGCAACCGCCTAGTTCACCTTAATGGTAGCACCGGCCCTGAAGCAGAGTGATCAGGGTGAAATCTGGCAAACATCACGTTAATTACATGTTCTTTTACAGTTTGTTCTTTCTTTTGTTCTCATACATACTATACGGAGGATGGGCTTATGGGGAAAGTGTAGCAAATGAGTTAATAGGAGCACAGGATTAGGAAAAGGAAGGAACAGGAGGATGTATATAAGTGGGAGGGATGGAGAGAGGTGGGAGGGAGGGATAGAAGGGAGCAGAGAAATGAGAATGCAGTAGAAGCACTGTGAGGAGGAGGACCAATCAGGAGTGAGGAAAAAAATATCCAGCTTCCAAAGTGAGGCAGTCTGATGAATGTATCCAGGGTGTTCTGAAGGTGATTGAACCATTGCCTTCTCCTAAATTTCAACTCTCAATCACTGTGCAAGTGCTATCTTGCTATCTCCTGCCCAAAGGTGGCAGTATTTCAGTGGGGTTTATATGTACTTAGTTTCTGAGAAGCTTCAGTATAAAACATTCTACATAAATGGAAAACATCTTAGAGGATCATCCAAACCTCAAGACCAAAAAGAATGTGTGTGCCAGTTGGATTTTGGCATCTGCAACAATCATGTCACCTTTGATTTTAATAGCATCTTGTTCTCCTGTAAGGATGTTTTAATCAGCAGCTGCCTGCTCCCCCATTACCATGACACTCAAAGACAGTACTGGTATACTGTTTATAGTATTCTCTTCACATTCTTCACCCAGAATTCCCCAGTGAACATCTGCACACATCTGGATGGAATTTGGCAGGATGATATTAATGCAGAAACCAGAATGTGCATCTTTTAGACATGGCTAAAAATGGAGCAGCAGTTATTGAAGGATAGTTTCCATAAATGGTACCTAGTAAAACAGATACCCACAGTGCTCCTTTTTGGTTTACAACATTTAATATTTTGCTGAATTGCTAACGGACTTAAAAAAAAACAAAGAAATTCAGAATATTCATTAACTCTATTAAATTCAATGGTATAAGCCACTAGAATGTCCTGGTTTCATGAAACCATATGTACATATAAATGCTGCAATGTTGTGTAGAACTTTGCTGTGCTTTCTTTACCCTTTGTATCATTCCAGTTGGTGCTCATCAGGTGTGTTTTGAGTCAGTAGGGTGTGGAATTAGCTCCTGTGATTTTTTTTTTTTTAAATTTGATTAAGTGCTTAATGTTTGTACAGCTTTTGGAAGCTATAAAGTGCTAAATATGTGCTACTGGTATTTTTTTCAGCCTCTGAAGTTTTGTATTTTTTCAGCTTATTTTAAACTTTGTGCAGTTTGAATATTTTGTTTAGGAGTGCTCTGATTCAAACAGGACCTTCATGATGGCAAACAACATACTTGTACTGATAAAGCATCGCTTATAGGTCAACTGAAATAGCTTTGGTAAGAAATGTTGTATAGTTAAGGCACACAACTGCCTAAGAAAACCAAGTGGGTTGTTTTACAGATTCTACCACAAACTTCCAGTGTAACTTGAGCTATCAATAATATGATGTATGGAAAACTGTATAAAAATTGAAGAGTTACCACTTCAAATGCTATGGGGTTTCCTGGTCCTCCTTGCAGGCTAGGGGACTTTGCTGGGAAGCATGCAATCAGAGTCAGTTTTGTAGACAGACAGCCTAGAGCAGGGGTGAAAGTAATATTAATCTCTTACCGGGTATGGGGGCTGGCCATCTGAGCTGCCTGGCCCGCGCTGCCTGGGGCTCTGGCGGCGATTTAAAAGGCCCGGGTCTCCGGCCACTGCTGGTAGTGGCGGCAGTGGCCGGGAGCCCTGGGCCCTTTTAAATCGCCGGCCCCGGGACAGCTGCCCCTTTTGCTCCCTCTCCCCCGTTGGTGGCCTGGGGGGGGAGGGCAAAAGGGGCAATGACATTAAAGCATTGCCGCAGCAGCACTTTAAGGAGAGTTCTTTGCTGTGGCAGCGCTTTAACATCGGCTGCGTACGGTCCGGTACTGGCTTCTTACCGGTATGCCGTAACGGCCCGTAATGGCCTACTTTCACTCCTGGCCTATAGTAAAGTGTGCTGAGTTGTGACTCTCTGTTTTAGGGAGCAGTTTGTTTTGTCTCTCCCTGTTTCAGGACTTGTGTGTTATCGTTCTAATGCTAATTTAATTATTGGGGCTACACCGTACCCCAAAGCCCTACAGTGCCACTAATGTGCCAGGTGCACCATGATTTGGAGGCAAGCACTATAGGAGCTTCAGCACCTTGGCCTTTTAGGTGCTAGAGCCAGTGGGTCTCAATAATAACTTGGACACATGGTTCTCAATAATAACTTGGATACATGGCTAAGTGGTATTATTCCCTTTTTTACAGATAGGGTATAAAAAGCACAGAGAGTGAAGCCAAAATTATCAAAATTATCAACTAATTTTAGGTGCCCAGTTTGTTTGAGACACGCAGGATCACACAGTGTTTTTCAGAGTACTTCCCATTTTGTAGCACTTTATGTATTCAGAGCACAGTCCTCTTGAGCACCTCTTCACAGGGGTGACTGCTCATGATACCCCTTCTTCCTCAGTGCAGTCATTCCTCTTCCTCGGCACATCACCTCTCCCAATTCCTCCTCTTCCTCTGTGCGTTCCTTTGTAATCCTTCCTCTGCTCGACCTCTAGTCATCCCTCCTCCTCTTCTTCCCCTGGGCGATCCCTGGTCGATGCTCTTCTTTCTTTTTCCATGCAGGCTATCATAACGGCTCCTTCTCTGCAGGGTCCCTCGTGGTCCCTGCTGCTCCTTCCTCCATGCAGTCCCTCATGGTTCCCTCCTTCTCTTTCGCCAAGTGATCCATCATGAAGAAGGGGCTCTTTCTTCCTCCACACAATCTCTCATGGCCAATCCTCTTCCCCCATGGCCCCTTCACCTCTGCATGTTCCCTCATAATCTTTCCTCTGCAATGTCCCTCATGGCCCCTACTCATCTTCCTCTGCACGACCCGTTGTGGCTTCCCCCTCCATACAATCTCTCATGGATCCTTCTCTTCCTCCTCCTTGTGGCTCACTCCTCTGCATGATCCCTCATGGTCCTTTCCCTTTCTCCTCATCAGTGCAATCCTGTGCCTCCTTCCCACTTCCTCCTCTGCACAGTACTCTGAGCTGAGCTAGTTGGAACTTTAAAGAAATAAATCTTATGTTAGCCCTTACTAGGGAAGTGGATGCCTCAGGGAATTGCTAATGAAATATGGATCCTGTCATTTGTAAGTCATTGGTTTTAATCCAGCTCATTTCAGAAGGGATTAAAAATTGCCCCCTCTGACTGATATTTGGTGGCTCCTATCTAGGGTGACCAGACAGCAAGTGTGAAAAATTGGGACGGGGTGGGGGGGTAATAGGAGCCTATATAAGAAAAAGCCCCAAATATCGGGACTGTCCCTATAAAATCGGGACATCTGGTCTCCCTACTCCATCTGAGATGAGTTTGATGGGACTCTGTTCCAGCTCCACCATTCCAAACTCACAACTTCATTTTGCACCTAATGGTAGACTAAGCAGAGAGGCCAAGAACGGCATAGGGCAATAGAGACTGAACTGTCCCTGTTATCCTGAGAGGAAGGCCCCCATAGATTAAGACTGAGGTATGATGTCTAGGCAGATTATAAGGAAAGCTTGGCCTCTGCTGCTGTGTAGATAAAGAGAACTTCATTCACCTTGGCTTTCTAGACAATGCCTTTCACCAGCACTAAAGTCCCACAATCTTTGGAAGATGAAGTTTTTGATTATATGCTAATTAATCAACTAAATGTATATAATTTCACACATAGGCTGCACAAAACTTGGCAGTTATTAATGTTAGTGAGCATTTATTTGCATGTGTAATCCTTTGAAATCAATGGGACCACTCACAGGAGTATGTTCACAATGGCATAGGTAAGAGTTGCACATCCTAGCTCTAAGATTATAGAATAGTTAGTAAACCAGTACACAAGAGTGTAACTAAAAGAAATGGATGAGATAAAATTAAGACAAAAATGAGAGTTATCCTCTGTAGTAGGAAGAGGGCCTGAAACATAAGCCCATGTATTAGAGGGCTGGTATGAGCCCTGAGGTCTGGGCTAAATTAGTCAAACTTTGCTGCTATAAAGCAAAGTTAAGTTGTGAGCAAGAGGCAGACTGTGCTCACAGAATCTGGCAAGAACAGGGCTAATATTACAGAAACACACATTCCTAAGTGGTGCTAGGCATAAGAATATATACGCAAAGACATTCCAGAAAGGTGGTACCAGAACGCCTCGATACCAAACACATTCCCCAAAGATAACAGGAACACACTGATCCATCCTAAAGATAAGGTCCAGATGACAGTGTGATGGACAGAGATGTACAAGGTGATGGGTGGTAATTGGCTACATCAGAGGGTGTCAACTAACTACATTAGGGGGAAGTGCATAACTTGTTTGTACTGATGTATAAAAAGATATATCAGAGGGATTGTCTTTGGCTGGCCTAGGGGATAATGGGAAGTCCCTCCATTAACTGAGCTAGTCCATTGCAATGGGCATACGTGTTAGTGTACCTGTAATCATTGAGTCAGGACATTAGGACCATGCTTCGTTAGCAATAAACCTGACCAACTTCCTTCGCTACGAACCGAGTCTGTGGATTTATTGGGCCGTTCAATTGGAGCCTGCTGTATGGGCTATCTGGCCAGAGTCCAGGCTGGCTGACAGCAATTCTGGGCCCCAGGGCAGAACAGTCAATGGGCCCCCCCACACACTCAAGCCATGTTAATGTGGACGCGGTCCGTCTGACATTTGGGCAGTGCTGCACCTGCACTGGCTGGTGCCCAGTGAACTGCCGGCTGCGTTGCTGGGTGCGCTCTTCCGGCATGACCAGGGCTTGCACGTGCCCACCCGGTAGGGTTGCCAACTGTCTAATCACACAAACCCATAGACCCTTGCCCCGCCCCTTCTCTGAGACCATTCCCCTGTCCCGCCCCTTCTCCGAGGCCCTGCTCCCTGCTCACTCCATCTCCTCTCCCTCCATCGCTCGCCCTCCCCAACCCTCACCCACTTTCACCAGGCTGAGGCAGGGGGTTGGGGTGCGGGAGGTGGTGTGGGGTGCAGGCTCTGGGAGGGAGTTTGGGTGAAGGAGGGGGTGCGGGGTGCAGGCTCTGGGAGGGAGTTTGGGTGCGAGAGGGGCTGTGGGGTGTGGGATCTGGGAGGGAGTTTGGGTGTGGGAGGGGGTGTGGGGTGCAGGCTCTGGAAGGGAGTTTGGGTGCAGGATGCGGGCTCTAGGCTGAGGCAGAGGTTGGAGTGCAGGAGGGGGCCAGGGGTTCGGTGCTTACCTTGTGCGGCTCTCGAAAGCGACCAGCACACCCCTCTGGCAGCGGCTCCTAGGCAGGGAGCCCAGGGGGTCTCCGCACACCGCTGTCCACAGGCACCGCCCCTGCAGCTCCCATCAGCCGCAGTTCCCAGCCAATGGGAGCTGTGGAGTCGGCGCTCGGGGTGGGGACAATGCATGGAGACCCCCTCCCTAAGGGCCGCAGGGATGTGCTGGCCATTTCCGGGAGGGGTGCGAAGCAAGGGCAGACAGAAGCCTGCCTTAGCCCTGCTGCGCTGCCGGCGGCAGCCGGCGGCCCCCAGGCCCTTTTGAATCACCCAGACCCCTGGGCAATTGCTTCCTTTGCTCCCCCCTGACCCCCATCGGCGAGCCTACCAGAGTCAGTATAGCACGCAGAAAAAACACACAGATGCAGCCAAACATCTGACCACATTGGTGACCCACGACTGCTGATTTGGTAAGTAAGCGAGCTGGCCTCTGTAGGAATCGCAATCTAACATGGCAAAAAACTGTGTGTTAGGGAATCCCTTAACTCCTCCCTGAAAATCATGTTGGGGACACATAATTAAAAAAAATACTGTTGAACCTTTCAAAGAAGTTAAAGGGTGTCATACAGTTTGGAGATCGGTGAGAAGAAAAAATTCTCCCCAGAGAATATAAAAGAAAACTGAAAAGTATTAGTGCCTAGGTCTCATGGTATATAAAGGGTTGGGACTGTTCCAGTAACAGCCAAAAGAGTTTGGCAATGGTCCAACTGGCATTTATGCAAGAACATCTGCAAAGAAAAGGAGGGGTCCATTGCCCACCAGTCATTCTGATACCAACATTAAATTGACCTATTGGTACAGTACATATGGATATGAAAGAACAAGACAACAGAGGAAAAAGAAATGAGGTGTTTTAAATGTTATATCCATTTTGACTACGAAGAACAAACTTTAAATACAGAAAAAACAATGAGAGGCAAGGATGGAGTGATTTGTGATAAATCAATCCTGCACTTGTGTATGTTCTAACTTTAAGCTCATGGGTAGTCTCACTGAAGTCAAGCTCTTTGGGGCATGCCTTTACTTATTATGTAAAGCACAATGCAGAAATGGTAATACATACAAACATTTTAAAATAACAACAATGAATAGTTCAGAAGGCTTGGCTTTGTATTCTAGAATTAAAGTGTATATTTATTTATGATAAATACTTACCAAACAAGAGACATAGGTTCAAGTCTAGGGGCCTGGGTGCAGATGATCTGCACAGAACTTCACACCATGTTTGTGTACATTCGAAGGTGACTCAAAGCTCACCTTTGTGATTCTGTAGCTTCTGAGCAGGATCAGTTCCCTTGTATCAAGTTACAGTAACCATAGGACTGCTCTAATTTATGCTGGCTGCAAAGACTTGAAGGAGCCAAATTTATAACAAAGAATGTGCTTGGCAAAAAGGCACCATGGCTATGTTCCTATCCTCTAGGGACCCTCCTTTTTCCATATTACACCAGCAGAAAGGGAAAGGAGTGATATAAGAGCACCTACACTAGCTATATGTAGGGCCCTACCAAATTCCCGGCCATGAAAAACGTGTCATGGACCATGAAATCTAGTCTCCCCCCATGAAATGTGGTCTTTTGTATGCTTTTACCCTATACTATACAGATTTCACAGGGGAGACTAGCGTTTCTCAGATTGGGTATCCTGACCCAAAAGGGAGTTGCAGGGGGTCGCAAGGTTATTTTAGGGGGGTCACAGTATTGCCACCCTTACTTCTGCACTGCCTTCAGAGCTGGGCGGCCGGAGAGTGGTGGCTGTTGGCTGGGTGTCCAGCTCTGAAGGCAGTGCCCCACCAGCAGCAGCACAGAAGTAACGGTGGCAATACCATACCATGCCATCCTTACTTCTGTGCTGCTGCTGGCGGTGGCTCTGCCTTCAGAGCTGGGCTCCTGGCCAGCAGCCACCGCTCTCCAGCTGCCCAGCTCTGAAGGCAGCGCCGCCACCAGCAGCAGCACAGAAGTAAGGGTAGCAGTACCACAATCCCTCCACAACTCCTTTTTGAATCAGGATCCCTACAATTACAACACCATGAAATTTCAGATTTAAATAGCTGACATCATGAAATTTACAATTTAAAAAATCCTATGACCGTGAAATTAAACAAAATGGATCGTGAATTTGGTAGGACCCTAGCTATATGCCACTGGGAGATCACCCTTACACTGAGGTGAAACTTCCTGGACCAGTTAAATTGGCTTTAGGGCTAGATTACACTGATGATGAAGTGTAAAGCAGCCACTGTGCAATGCAAAATCTGATCTTAGGTCTCTCACTTAGGCACTCTCACTCTACACTTAAAATTGATACCGGCAAGCTATGTCCGTCAAGAATGTGAAAAAGCCAAGTCCCCTTGTGACATCTATGCCAACAACCCCCACACCCCAGTTCCTCTCCACCATGTAGACATAGCTGTGCCAACAAAAGAGGGCTTCGGTCTGCCTAGCTAATGTCATTCAAAGAGGTGGTGTTCCTATACTGGCAGAACTCCTTGTTCTGTTGGCATATGCTGTGTCTACATTAGACAGCTATGCAAGCATAGCTATGCTGGCATAGGCTCTGTAGCGTAGACACAGTTTTAGACAGGAAGAGATGGCAGGAGGCATTACCTCACAAATATATTACTACCTGAGCAAGAGCTACATTAAAGCACAAATCTTTTTCCTAACATCCAGCCTGAATAGCAGATAAAGGAGAGAAAATAGGAAGGCACCTTCCCCCAAGCCTATAGAGCAACTGCAGTGCTGCTGTGATAAGGCTACATCAGTCTACTGGCTGAGGTAGCCGTGCACTCTTGTGATGAACCTACCTCCTTACTGAATGAGGGAGGCAACCTAGTGACAGAGGATGTGGAAAAAGCTAATGTACTCAATGATTTTTTTGCCTCTGTCTTCACGAACAAGGTCAGCTCCCAGACTGCTGCACTGGGCAGCACAGTATGGGGAGAAGGTGACCAGCCCTCTGTGGAGAAAGAAGTGGTTCGGGACTATTTAGAAAAACTGGACAAGCACAAGTCCATGGGGCCAGATACGCTGCATCTGAGGGTGCTAAAGGAGTTGGCGAATGTGATTGCAGAGCCATTGGCCATTATCTTTGAAAACTCATGGTGATCGCGGGAGGTCCCGGATGACTGGAAAAAGGCTAATGTAGTGCCCATCTTTAAAAAAGGGAAGAAGGAGGATCCGGGGAACTACAGGCCAGTCAGCCTCACGTCAGTCCCTGGAAAAATCATGGAGCAGGTCCCCAAGGAATCAATTCTGAAGCACTTAGAGGAGAGGAAAGTGATCAGGAACAGTCAGCATGGATTCAACAAGGGCAAGTCATGCCTGACTAACCTAATTGCCTTCTATGATGAGATAACTGGCTCTGTGGATGAGGGGAAAGCAGTGGATGTGTTATTCCTTGACTTTAGCAAAGCTTTTGATACAGTCTCCCACAGTATTCTTGCCGGCAAGTTAAAGAAGTATGGGCTGGATGAATGGACTATAAGGTGGATAGAAAGCTGCCTAGATCGTCAGGCTCAACGGGTAGTGATCAACGGCTCCATGTCTAGTTGGCAGCCGGTTTCAAGTGGAGTGCCCCAAGGGTCGGTCCTGGGGCTGGTTTTGTTCAATATCTGCATTAATGATCTGGAGGATGGCGTGGACTGCACTCTCAGCAAGTTTGCAGATGACACTAAACTGGGAGGAGTGGTAGATACGCTGGATGGTAGGGATAGGATACAGAGGCACCTAGACAAATTAGAGGATTGGGCCAAAAGAAACCTGATGAGGTTCAACAAGGACAAGTGCAGAGTCCTGCACTTAGGACGGAAGAATCCCATTCACTGTTACAGACTAGGGACCGAATGGCTAGGAAGCAGTTCTGCAGAAAAGGACCTAGGGGTTACAGTGGACGAGAAGCTGGATATGAGTCAACAGTGTGCCCTTGTTGCCAAGAAGGCTAACGGCATTTTGGGCTGTATAAGTAGGGGCATTGCCAGCAGATCGAGGGACGTGATCATTCCCCTCTATTCGACATTGGTGAGGCCTCATCTGGAGTACTGTGTCCAGTTTTGGGCCCCACACTACAAGAAGGATGTGGAGAAATTGGAAAGAGTCCAACGGAGGGCAAAAAAAATGATTAGGGGGCTGGAGCACATGACTTATGAAGAGAGGCTGAGGGAACTGGGATTGTTTAGTCTGCAGAAGAGAAGAATGACGGGGGATTTGATAGCTGCTTTCAACTACCTGAAAGGGGGTTCCAAAGAGGGTGGATCTAGACTGTTCTCAGTGGTACCTGATGACAGAACAAGGAGTAATGGTCTCAAGTTGCAGCGAGGGAGGTTTAGGTTGGATATTAGGAAAAACGTTTTCACTAGGAGGGTGGTGAAGCACTGGAATGGGTGGTGGTGGAATCTCCTTCCTTAGAGGTTTTTAAGGTCAGTCTTGACAAAGCCCTGGCTGGGATGATTTAGTTGGGAATTGGTCCTGCTTTGAGCAGGGGGTTGGACTAGATGACCTCCTGAGGTCCCTTCCAACCCTGATATTCTATGATTCTATGAAATGGGTATCAGAGGATCCACATAGCAACAGACTCCCTGCCGCAAGTGGCACTGAGCTCCTTGCCAGATGTGCAGCCCCCCAGGAATTTTGCCACAACTCCTGGTGCACCAGTTCTGTTTCCAGGGGAGCATCTGCAGTCTTGGAAGAGGGTACAGTAAGTTGTAAAAAGATATCTGAGGGGTTGTTTGATAATCATGGTGAAACAAAGAACGTCTGCAGGGAGAGGAGAGATGACAAAAGAGGGAGCAAAGAAGTATGTTCATGATGATCCATGTTTCAATCTTGCTGTTTACTTTAATCACCTGCTTCTATTTTGGAATGTGCAGTCCTATTTTCTTCTGCTGCATGCTCTGGGGAATGCTATATTTAAGAGGTGAGATTTCCAGTGGACATTTCCATTTTCCCTGAAAAATGCAATTGACATGGGAGATCATGTTGGTAGAGGAGAGAGAGAGAAAGTTAGTTCTAAATCCTCAAAGGTATCTAGGCACCTAATTTACAATGATTTTAATGGGAGTTTAGGTGCCAAATCCATTTGAAGATCTGGGCCAGAGTCCTTGAAATAGCTCGGGTCAAGCCTATTAACAGCTTTGAAGAATAGTATGAGAATATTACATTAGATTTGGTATTCAATGGATAACCAAGGTAGTATCTGGAGCTCTGATGTACTCATTCCACCCTGTAAGGCTGAATGACACAGACTTGCACTGAAATAACAATCTCAGTTTTAATTCACACCTTTTGTTATTATGGTGGAAGACTCTGTGTTTTGGAATAAGAATATCCTATTTTGATTTTTGCGTAATTTGTTATTTTATCAATTTAAGAGAATGGAACAAAGACACTCTTCAAATAGGGTCAGCTAACATGATTTTAAAACACACCTTTTTATCCCCTAGAATCTAGATCTAGACAAATCTATTTCCCAGAACTATGCTGTTATCATCAGTGATGCTACCACTTGGTGGTGCCACAGTGTTGCTTTTAGATAGCTCTGGTCCTTAAGTTCAATCAGTTATATTTTGGAATTTAGCCTTGACCTGAGTTCTTGCAATGTTTTCCTGCATATGCTAGTTTATTATAATAGTACTAATACCTAGCTCTTATATAAAGTGGACTCCATTTATAAGAATCACTAATATAAGAATCAACCGCATATAGTCATCAAAACCAGTGGGACAAAAATCATTCTTATACTAATAAAATATTCCGTTTGTAAGAATCAACCAGTTATAAGAATCAAATCATCCAGGACAGATGTGATTCTTATAAAAAGAGTACACTGTAGTTTGTGTTACATTGTTATTGCCTGAATGGTAACCTCAGATTCAAAGAAAATACTTTGCTCAAGTAATTACATTGTTTATTTTGAATTTAAAATATTTGTGTCAATTCTGCAAGTTAATAATGATTCACAAATTCCACCATTGTTGGCTGATCATTTTCACATATAGGGCCCAATTCTGCCACCTTTAATCTGACAGAGTAGCACCTTAATCAATGGAACTACTCACATAGTAAGGTCCTACTCATCATGTTAAGGGTGACTGAATTGAGTCTATAATGAACACTATAGTATTCATATCAAAGCCTTTCATTAGATGTGCACAGTGTATCCTAAAGCACCCAGGGACTATATACCGCCAAGCTTTCTCATTTTCAATTAAACCAATATTTACTCTTAAAAGCTTACCAAAACTATGTTAAATAGTTACTGGTAAAAAGCCCCATTTTTCTGCTTGTGATCACCATGAACTCTCTCGGCAATCTGTAAATTAAAGTAAATTACAGATAATGAAGCAGCACTTGGCTGCCAGTCTATAGAGTTGGTAACATGGAGCAAGATATTTGACAAAAAAAACCTGCCAGAACTTTTATTGCCAATAAATATTTGCAAATGAAAGATTTTTTGTATTCACAATATAAGAGCAGAGACATCAGTATTTCAATGTCATCTGAGCTGTAATTACACTATTAAAATAAATGAAAAGTTTATATTTGTATTATGCCCTCTTTTCTTGACTACTGATGTATCCAATGCATTTTTAATAAAAACATGATGAGATGACTGCCGGTAGGATGTGATGACTTTAGTTATGAAAACCATTGATAAATAAAGATACAGATGGAAACAGTGGGCCAAATTAATCTGTGGTGTAACCTCACTGACTTCAGAAGAATTTCATCAAAAATAATCTGGCCCATAGACAGTGGAAAGCAATTGGCTTTGGAAGCATAGGAAAGCCAGGAGTTAGGATCTGAAGGTTAAAATTCTGTAGGAACTCAACACCTGAGGGCCAGATTTTTCAAGCGTCTAGCACTCACAACTGGGGTCAGATTTTCAAAAACTCAATTTAGGCACAATAATAAGGGCCAGATTTTCAAAAGAGTTTAGCATCTGATATGATCACCTTGTTTGAAAATTTGGCTGATTGTGGGTGCTGAGTCCTGTTGAAAATCTGGCACTTAGTAATTAATTAGATGGCCCACTAACTGAAAACATATAGATAATGTTACTTTTAAACCAAAAAAGCATCATGCACAAATACATTAAGGTGTAAAGAAACCCACCCCAACACTTAAAACAGAGCTGCTGATCTAACCCTTAAAAATAATGATGGTCTAGAGTGTTTCTCACAAAATTCAAGAGATTTAGATGTATCCATTATTGCTTTCAAAAGTACAGTGTGAAATGATTAAGAACATAAGAATGGCCATACTGGGTCAGATCAAAGGTCCATCTAGCCCAGTATCCTATCTTCTGACAGTGGTTAATGCCAGGTGCCCCAGAGGAAATGAACAGATCAGGTAATCATCAAGTGATCCATCCCCTGTCGCCCATTCCTAGCTTCTGGCAAACAGAGGCTAGGGACACCATCTTTGAACCCTGTTATAATCTTGGCCTTCACAACATCCTCTGGCAAAGAGTTCCACAGGTTGACTGTGTGTTGTTTGAAGAAATACTTCCTTTTGTTTGTTTTAAACCTGCTGCCTAATAATTTCATTTGGTGACCCCTAGTTCATATGTTATGAGGAGTAAATAACTCTTCCTTATTTACTTTCTCCACACCAGTCATGATTTTATAGACTTCCATCATATACCCCCTTAGTTGTCTCTTTTCCAAGCTGAAAAGTTCCAATCTTATTAATCTCTTTTCATACGGAAGCTGTTCCATACCCCTCCTATTTTTGTTGCCCTTTTCTGAACCTTTTCCAATTCCAATATATCTTTTTGAGATGGGGTGATCACATCTGCACGCAGTATTCAAGATGAAAAATTAATCAAGCAAAGCCTGATTTGTAATTTTATTCTACAATTACAACCTTTTCCCAAGGTCCTGTCTATACACCAAATTCAGCTAGGGTGGGGGACATGGTTACTACAGTGACTTTGCACAGGTGTAAATAACTACACGAGATGCAAGGCAGTGGAGAATCAAGCTCTACACGCAAAACTCCCACTGTAGTTATGCTGAGCTCTATGTGTGCTTGTGTCTGAAAGCAGAATTTGGCCTACTGTCTTTAAGATTATCAACAGAATAGAATACACGGAACTACTAAAAAAAAAATTCTTAAAATCTGTGAGGTAGTGACTGTGAAGTAGTGACTTCCCTGTTCTTCAAGTTGTGCCATCTCTTCCTCATTCAAATGGAGTTTGACAAGTTGCAAACTGAAATAGAGATTACAAGTACAGTACTGTTAACTCACTAATATACATATATTCTTTGCAGCATGATGGGCAATGCTGATCTCTAGCCACCTGCCAGCATAATATACAAACTGGTACTCCCCATACTGGCAATCTCACCATGTCATTCATTCAGGCACAAAAATTCTTCATAATGAAGAGTGATGGTAGATAAGAACTTTTGATTTGAGTTGAATTTATCTGGAGAGGAGATATTACTGACAGACTAGACATAGCCCACTTTACTTCAGCAAAAATTATTTTTGCAGTTTTTGAAACAAAGGCAATTTAACATTTAAGGCCAAGCTCTGTCCTCAAAATCAATGGGAATTATATGCTCACAATCAGGGGCAGCAGCCAGTTAGCAAAGATTGTGGCAGGAGGAGGAGCAATGGAAGAGTCCCTCCAAAAAGTAGGGATACCTCCTGGCCCCCACAACAGACGGGAGGGGCTGCAGGGCACTGCGCTGCCCTCTCGAGCAAGCAATGGGCTATTGGGGTGGCCCACCCTGTCAATGTGTAACTCAATGCTAGCCCCTCCCAGCGGGAGCGTAGGCTCCAAGGCACCTCGGGAAGAAAATGCTTTAGTGGCTCGTGGTCACGCCCCCCGCACCAGCCGGGGCTCGCTGGCCCTAGTAGCATGGGGCAGACGGCAGCCAGCGCTCTCAGTGCCACGTGTAGCTGGTGACGCGCTGCGCTCCGCCCCGCGGGGGGGGGGGAGGGCAGACTGACAGCTCCAGGGAGGGAGCGGGGGGGAGAGAGTAACAGCGCACGCGTCCGTAGCTCTCCTCTAGAGACCGGAGGAGGGTGCACGCGCCACTCCCCCACCTCTACGTCACCCTGCGTCCCGCCGGACGTTGCGCGGCGCCGTCCGCCGACGTTGAGCGGAGCCTGAGAGGTGACGTTGCACTCGAGCCGGGGGCGGGGATCGAGCGAGGCGCCGCGGAGCTGAACGGGCCGCTCCCAGCGACTCCGTCCTGCCCTCAGCCGCAGCGGGCGGCCCGGCTGCGGGTCCCGGCTCTGCCCGCGCGGGCCCGGCGGCGGGAGATGCGCTCGGCTTGAGCACCCGCCCCGCGCTCGGTTTCGGCCCCTCCCGGGTGGGAGCAGCGATGGCGGCGCGGAGCTGGCAGGAGGCGCTGGCCCAGCAGGCCGAGGAGGTGTCGGCCCGGGTGCGGGACGCGCTGTCGGTCGGGCTGGGCCTGCTGCGCACAGAGCTGGGTCTGGAGCTGGGCCTCGAGCCGCAGGGCCTCCCGAGCTGGCTCGTGCTGCTCGCCACGGCCGCCCTGGGGCTGCTGCTGCTGCTGGGGCTGCTCTGGGCCGTGGCTTGCGCAACGGGCTCCCGCGGGAAGCAGCCCCGGAGCCTGCCTGGCCGGGAAGAAGAAGATGAGGCGGTAGGCCTGGGCCTGACAGGCGGCGGTGGCGGCCCCAACAAGGCGGCTCCGGCCGCGTTGCTACTGCTGAAGGCTGAGGAGCAGAAGAAACGGAACAAGAAGAGACTTGCGGAGAAAGGGGCGGCCAGGGTGAGCGAAGGGGCGGGGGGCCGGGGGCTCACTGACGGGGGAGGGCACGAGGGGGCCGGGGGCTCACTGACGGGGGGGCGCGAGGAGGCTGGGGGCTCACTGACGGGGGGGGGGCGCGAGGGAGGAGGACTGGCTTCACAGTTGCATTTGGAGATGGAAAGAAGCACGGTCCTTAATTTAAACAGTTTGTTTCAGATTAAAGTAAAACTGCCACAACATTCTTGTTTTAGACGTTTTATTTATAACGAGAGTTTGAAAAACTTACCATAGTGCTTCAAGGTGGACGCTGGTGTGAGAGAGGGCTGCTGGTGAAGTCCAGGGGCAAGTAGTCCTAGTGCTGTAGGTTTCCCAAGGTAGCTGCAGGGTGAAACTCATGTGGTATTTGCATGTTGCTCTGGCTTATGAATAGCTCATGTGAGACTGCCCGTTTCTTTTCAATTGCTTTGCTACTTGGAAAGCTTTGAGTAGCAGTAAATGCATTGAAGCTTTTTGCGGGGAGATGGGACAGCATTGGTTCATCTTTAGAAATCTTTCTAAGAAACCCTGAGGTCTTGAGATTTAATTACCTTTTAATTTAATAAAGCTTTAACTCTAAAGAAGTTAGAAGTTTACCACCTTCACTCAACAAGTTTAGGTTTTTTTTAAAGTTTATTACAGAGTCCAGACAAGTGAACAGGTACTATAAACTGTAGCAATAAGTAACAGACTTTGAGATAAACGTGACAACTCAAGATTTTGCATGTCTCATTGAAAAGATGGAGCGAAATCGATAATCCATAGAGGAACACACTGTAATAATCTAAAAGCTATTTCTAAATGAGAGAGACTTGGTGGGTATGATAAGTGCACTAAGGATAATCTCAAGTAAGTAAAGCTGTTTCTTAAGAAACCACTTTAAAATTCCATTGCATTGCAGGATTCCATTGCATTTTTTTCTGTCTTTAAATATCACAATGTGCAGACAACTGTCTGTTTTTGATATTGTAGCATAGCTGTAGTCATGTCCATCCCAGGATATTAGAGTGACAAAGAGGATGAGGTAATATCTTTTATTGGACCAACTTCTGTTGGCGAGAAAGACAAGTTTTCAAGTCACACATAGTTCTTCAGGTCTGGGAAAGGTACTCGGAGTTTCACAGGTAAATGCAAGGTAGAACAGATTGGTATAAATAGGTAGCTCATATTCTAAGGGACCATTCAAGGTAGAGTGGCCAGTTAACATCTCAGTTATAGGACAAAAAGATGTGGTTAGTGGGTTACGGATTGTTCTAATAAGCCATTAATCCAGTGCGTCTGTTCAATCCATGATTTTTAGTGTCTAACAGAGTTATGAATTTAAGTTCCCAGGCTCGTCTTGTGAAAGTATTGTGCAGATTTCCCTTGAGGATGAGGACTGATAAGTCAAACATGGAGTGATTGCTTTGTGAAAAGGCAATTTTTGTCTATCGTAATTTTTCTGTGCAAGTTCATTTGAGAGCATCGTGATTATCTGGATTCACCTATGTAATTGTTGGGGCATTTAGTGCACTGGATGAAGTATACAACATGTTGTGATAGGCATGTGTAGAATCCATGGATCTTGAAAGATACCACAAGGACACCTTGGTTTTTTTTGCTGATACAGACTAACACGGCTACCACTGAAACTTGAAAGGTGCGTTGATCATTGTAGCAGTGGAGATACATCTTCAGGTTTTGCATCTCTTGTTATGGAAAGGTCTGGTGCTGCTTTGAGTTGGTGTGTCCTGGTTTGTGGGAGCTTGCTTCTGATGATGTTGGAGGACGTGCGGGGGGGGATTGTCTGAAGGTCAGAAGTGGAGGTTCAGTAAAGATTTCCTTCAGGATGCGGTCCCCATCAAGTTTGGGTTGTAGTTTGATGATACACCATATGGGTTCCAGTTTGAGGTGGTAGGTGACAACGAGGGGTGTGTGGTTGGAGGAGGCTTTATTTCTGTATTGAAGCAAGTTCTCTTCGGGTATTGGGGTGGTCCGTTCCTTGAAGCGATCTACTTCTCTGGTGGAGCGTCCTTGTTTCGTGAAGGCAATTTTAAGTGAGTTAAGGTGTATCTTAAATCTTTCCCAGACCTGAAGAAGAACTTTCTGGGGCTTGAAAGCTTCTGTCACAAACAGAAGTTAGTCCAATAAAAGGTATTACCTCATCCATCTAGTTTTTTATATTGCTTGCTTTGCTGTACTTTCACTTAGTAAGCAAACTAATCCCATGCATCAAGTTACTGCACACCCTTCTAAAGCTCTTTCTTTCTTGTCAGAGATTTGGGTCCTAGACAGGTTGGTCTGTAGCTTTCTGTTTTGGCTAAATAGTTTTAATACTGTTTTGCCAAAATAGGATGGAAGAAAGTGGAATGTATGTCATTTGGCCTGTTATAACCTTGCCTTTCAGTTGCCTCTCATATTATAAGATCTAAATAAGTGAGAGTTTAACTGATGATCTGCAAAGTGGGGAAAAAACTGGGCTTATACCTTTTTCTGGTTCTTTGCTATGTGAAGAAGAATGGCTAAGTGGGTATTCCTCCTTTTTTTTAAATTAGAAATTAAGATCTTCACTCCTGGAAAACTCTATGGTGACCAAGAACCAGTGAAATTATCTTTTAAGAATCCAGAGAGTGAAAGCTTTGAAATTGGAAGGGGGGGGTATTATTCAGACTGTTTAAAACTTTGATTAATTACCATTTTAGAGAGAGGGTATATTTGTTAAAAATTCAAAATCCTGCTTATTCAGTGAACACACACACATCTGAGTCCTCCACGATGTCCCCCAGCAATCAGGAAAAAATAGACTTGACATTCTTTATGTATCTAAGAAAAAGAAAAGCAAAAATAATTAACAAATGCTTGAGGCCTTTTTCATCAAGGAAACAAAAGGGACAAAGCCCTCTTACTAACTCAAACACACACCCGTCCACCAAAGTATTTGAATTTTTAATAGGTGTATTGTCTTCTATTATTTTTTAACTCCCCATGAACACAAATTCTCTTGTTAAAGAAAATGCACATACTGGATCCATAAATATATATATACACAATGATACATATCATTAACTATGCTGTTCCAGTTAACCCTATTTCTCATGAAAAAAAATTAGCAGGATCTGTCCCAGTAGTTTAATCCTTCCAGTGTTGCCAAATTTTAAATAGGGTTAAATATTTTTAACTGTAGTATCATTTTTAAAATAAATTGTGATCAAAATATGAATACAACACTATGTATATATATTTGAATGACATGAAAACTACCAATGTCTTGTTAAAATATATATAATTTAGTAATCTATTTAATTACTGAGCTTTCACCATGGCAGGTAACCTACAACTTTCATGTATTACTGCATGCAGGGCTTGAAAAATTTACCTGGCACTTACCACCCGTACGTAGGGTAAAGAACACCACTACAGCTATACCCCTTGCAACTTAAGGGAATAAAAAGATTGTGTACTGCTTGCCAGTATGTTAGTCAAATAATATTCAATCTAAAGTTTTTAATATAAATTAATGTTAGTTAGTCAAATAGCCAAAAACTATTTAGTGAATATATTTGATTGTAAGAGTAGTAATCTCTGGTAACACATTTACAAAGGTCCAGACTTCCTAGCCATAGATTGATTCAAAAGATGGGGATAGCTCATTGTTTGGAGTCCCCATCCAATGGAGAAATCAATTTCTGCCTCTGCCAGGTGCTTGAAAGAGGAATCTATAGGGATTATTTATCTCCTCATAAGACATTTTTTTTCCCACCTCCAATCCCAGAGCCTCCTGGCTCCTACAAGGTTTCTCTTCTCCTCCTCCCTGCCCTCCCCCCGCCGGAGCTTCTGGTAGTTGGTGTCCCCTCGGGAGGGTGAGGATGATGCTGGTCTCTGGTTTTTGTTCACTCCCCCCCTTGAATTTGGACCCTGGGTGGGACTCAAAAGGCAACCCATCAACTTCATTGTCTTTATTAGTTTAAAAACAATAATAGGGAACCACTGTTCTATGCTATGGAAAGTGTTATGGGTTCTTTGTAAGTATACTGTAACATAGCAGATTTTGATACTTTTTACTATTTAAATAAAGGATCAAACAAAGTAATCTTTCGTAACTGAGGTTGGATCAACTCCTAGTCTTGTTCTAAAATAATCAATTTGAGACTTAGAAAAGGTTCCACAATTTGAAAACTTAATTGTTATGATACAGGGCTGAGTTTGAGTTTTATTAGTAAACTGTCTCATAACAGAAATAAATTTAAAAAAAAAAGTTTTCAGGATGTATTTAAATGTGAAATATTACAACTATTATTTTTAAAGATAATTTGAACCGAAAATTACACCTTTCCATTTGTAGTTAAGGATGTACACTTCTAGTAACATTTGTTTCAGATCATTTTTTTAAAAATCCTGAAGTTCCCTAAAATTGTTCCTCTTCCTTTGTTTTCAACTGACAGCTGAAGGCAGGATAGCATAGTCTTTAAGCCACCGCAAGAGAGAATAGCACTTTTCACCCAAGTCACTTCAGAGCCCACAAAAAAATGCACTGTCAACAGTTGTCACCACATCCTGTGTGCAGAAAGTGTGTGTTCACCTTTGGACGTTAAATCAGTTACAAGAGACAGCAGTTCTATATTTTTGGCTTTCAAAATAGGCAGTGCATAACAAATGAAATCTGAAGAATATATATCTGCTAAGTCAAGTCACTGAGGAGGCAGGTCTACACTTAAGCTACAACAGTGCAGCTGCAGTGCTTTAGTGAATATGCTACTATACTGATGGGAGAACTCCCATCAGCATGGTTAATCCACCTCCACAGGAGGCAGTAGTTTTGTCAATGGGAAAAACTCTCCCATCAACATAGTGCTGTTCACACCAGTGGTTAGGACTGCATCGATCAGAAGTGTGGATTTTCACAACCCGAATGACGCAGTTATATCAATGTAAGTTTTTAATGCAGACCTGGCCTTAGAATAGTTATGAAGGCAGTGTAATAGCTAGATATACTGGGTGCTAATAAGTAGCTCTTCCATCTAACAAATGTTTCTTGTTGAATTTGTCAGCAAGTATTAAAGTAGTATACCCTTTAACATACAGTTTGACCTGTTCTGAAATTAAAGGCAACAACTTTAGTTCTAGTGCTTGAGATTAATATTAAACATGATTTTTAATTCTTAGTTAAAATTGTATCCTGTAAAAGAAAATACAAACTCAGTCAAGAGTATGTTTGGTACTATCAAATAAAAATGAAGATGCAGCTCCTATCCCATGGAGATGAATTTAAATACAATGCCATGCAGACTAAACATATCATGGAAACATAACTTAAATGATACATCGGCAGGAGATGAAATCTTCATAAGAATGGCCATATTGGGTTAGACCAATGGTTCATCTAGCCCAGTATCTTGTCTTCTGACAGTGGCCAATGCCAGATGCTTCAAAGAGAATGAAAAGACCAAGGCAATCAGTGATCCATCTCCTGTTGTCCAGTCACAGCATCAGGCAGTCAAAGGCTTAGAGACACCCAGAGCATGGGGTTGCGTTCCTGACCATCTTGACTAATAGCCATTGATGGATCTGTCCTCCATGAACTTATCTCATTATTATAGTTTTGGCCTTCACAACATCCCCTGGCAAGCAGTTCCACAGGTTGACTGTTGTGTGAAGTACTTCCTTTTGTTTGTTTTAAACCTTCATGCCCCTTTTTTCTCTCTCTGTGCTCCAGAGGTGGGAGAAGGAGGTTGATGTAGGCTAATAATTGTAATAAGTCTCTGGGTCTAAATGACAGCAAGAATGTCCTTTATTACTACTTTGTACTAATACAGCACTTAGGAACTAACAGTCTGATTGAAGACTGTCAGAAGAGTGGGGAAGAGGTGAGGGGTATTGCAGAAATATTTTAAATAAAAGTGTAGAGGTCTTTATTTCGGAGTGGTTTTTAAAAAAAAAAATCCAGATTTAAGTGGAGCATGGCAAATTACAGATTTTTTTTTTTTTAATTCAATAAGAAAAAAAAAAAAAAAAAAAAAAAAAAAAAAAAATTCAGGTTGAACCAAATCCAAAAAATTTGAGCATGTCAAAAAGGTAGACACAAAACTAGTTTCAAGTCAAAGAAAACATTTGGGTCAACAAAAACAAAAAAAAATTTCCACCTAAAAGCAAATTAATAAAAGACTAGATTCCTAAACTGGCTGGAAGCAAGAAGTGGTGTCACCTTATAACCTTTAGCACAGTGGTTAGGGAAATCACTTGTGAGCTGGGGTTCAGTTCTTCCCTCTGTCTGATGTGGACAAGAGATTTGAATTTGCAGGCAAGGGCTAGCCGTTCGGCCATGGATTATTCTGGTATAGGTCTCTGCTTCTCAAGTTGAGCTGTTCCACTTTGCATAAAATACTTGAATAGTCACCAGGCCAGAGAGTGAGATTCCTATAGCCTAGTGATTAGGGTACTTGCCTGGGAGGTGAGAGACCCAAGTTCACGAGCCTATTCCAATGACTGTTTAATTATGTATACACAGTGGAACAACTTCAACAGGAAAGCTTGAGAGAGACCCACTCCAGAATATCCCATAGCCTGGTCACTGGGGCACTCTCCTGTAAGGTGGGAGATCCAAATTTAAATCCCTTCTCCATATGAATGTGACAAAAAGGATAATTAAAACCCAGGTCTCTCACATCCCAGGTGAGTGCCATAACCAGTAGGCCTAAAGTTATATGTGCACCTCCTTCTCCTCCTACCATCTTGTGAATGGTTCATGAGGGGCCCTCCTTCATCAACTGGCTGAAATGATTTATTTGGTGAATTTGAGTCACATTTGGAGAATGGTTTGGGGTTGACCAAAACTGCTTTTTTTTAGTGACTGTCTAAAATTTCACCCAGTTTAAGATTTTTAATAGCGTGCATATCCATGTGTGTGTATGTGTGGTTTGTTTGTTTTTAATTTAAATAGGTAACCCACTACATTTGCAACTTGTAGTTTTAAGAACTTGGTATCTGACAAAGTTGATGCTTTGAAAAGTAGTCCCTGGTTTGAGGGGAAAACACTTCTCCATTTTCGCGCGCGCTCTCTCTCCCCCTCCCCTTCCTCCCTCCCCCAGTACATTTGGCAAAACAGAATTGTGGCTGGCACTACAGAGATTTAACTGGAAGGTAGTTTGCTGTACTTATGCAGTTACTTATGCAATTATTGCATTACAGTGAGATACTGCAGAGGACACCTTACTCCAATTGTGAGTACTTGTGCAGTTGCTCACATGGATACTGCATATACACCGCTACCTCGATATAACGCCGCCTGATATAACATGAATTCAGATATAACGCGGTAAAGCAGTGCTCCGAGGGGGCGGGGCTGCGCACTCCGGTGGATCAAAGCAAGTTCAATACAACGCAGTAAGATTTTTTGGCTCCCGAGAACAGCGTTATATCGAGGTAGAGGTGTACTTCTGTGTCTATTCATGTGAGAAAGCAAATGCACATGCCCATTCACTTACGTGTATTAAAGTAATTGCTATCAATATACACAATCCTAAACCTCATCAGGAAGAATTTTTTTTAAAATTGTAATGTTTAGCAAAACTTATTTGGAATCCAAGCTACAGTTGTTTAAATCAGACCTAAAGTTCCTGAAAATTTTTTTGATACATATTTTTTTCTCTAGGAGCAATTATATATTTAATACTCCTCAATATAAAGATTGATAAAATACTTCCAGTGTCCTCTACTTTATTTCATGTTTGTTTACATTAAAAATAGTAAAGCTGTGTAACATTCCACTACATAATTGGTTACAGTTTGGTAAGTCATGGCTTTCCTTCACTGGTGATGATTCTTAATCTGCTTGTTTACAATATGCAAGACAGTTGCTATTCAACAGACTAGCTGTAGAAACTACTAGTCTGATTTTTATCCAGCTGCATTTAGCATATTTACTAGTTCATGTACTTGTTTCTGAACTTCATACAGTATGTACAACCACAGCAGCAGTCTTCTGAAATTTTGAAAATAAGCTTTGAAAATGTTTCATATAAAACTAAATTGCTTTACATTGAAAGGTAATTAAGCTAGCATTTAGGTTCTTTCCCCATAATGCATAGAACTATAGTTGGCTTCAAAGAAAACCTCTCATACTGTCTTTGTAATCATGTAACTTACATTCTGTGATTTGCTTCACCTGCCCTCTCAGATTTAATCTGATTTTAAATTTTTGATTACATATGCAGCCTAATGGACGGCCTGTTATTGAAGGGTCTGAGGATGAAATAATTCAGACGGTTCGAAGAGAAAATCTGAAGCAGCCACTGGATGCAGAAAAGAAAAATGAGAAGGTCATTTATGGCTTTGAAACTATAGTAAACTTCCTGATGAGATTAATTTTTATATATTTGTATTATGTGAAGACTTTAACCAGTTCCATTATGTATAAGAGAATAAAAGACAATCCCTGCCCTGAAGAGCTCTTATCCAATTTAAATTATTTTACAAAAATAGTAAATTTTTCAACTGCTAATTTTTTTATTTTTTTTGAAAGATAGCTTTAAAGATACTAACATCCTACATCAGGAATTAAATGTTTGCACTTCCTTTTAAAACAAAGAAATTTAAAATACTGAATAGCAGCTCCTGTACGTGATAAGGCCAAATCAGTATTCAATTGTGTGTACTCTCTGTAGGTGCTCAAAAGGTGATCAGTGTAATCTTTCAAATAACTTACAATAATTGTATCATCTAACAGCTGAGGGCGTGCTGTTTTAAGGCCAAATCCTACACTTTTAAACTCTTCTCTTGAATGGGAGTTGTTGACTTAAGGGCTTCGGGATCTGGCCTTTAGGTGGTGGTGACGTCCTTAATTTTTGAAGACAATTATGGAACCTTGAAGTCTGATTTTTGGCAATAAATAAAGGAGAAATTTTTTTTAGCTTTTGTTATAAAATTGATTACATGCATATTCTGTTACTGACTTAGTTGGCTAAACTTACATCTTCTGTTAAAGCTTTGCTATACATTTTTAAATAGAACATCAGATTGCATTTAAATTTGTCATTTCCTACACATTGAGGACTACCTTCTCATTTCTTCCAGATTTAACGTGTACCATAAACCACTGAGCAAATATACCCTCAGTTCACCAGACAACTTTTATTTATCTGATTAAAATAGGCATATGACCAAAACTGACTTTATCTTGGCTCTTTTGCTCACAACTTTATATAATTGAAAATACAGGTTACATCTGCTGGTTTAAATTATAATATGTCAAGTAAATTGCTGTGCAGCGATTTCCTGATTTGAAAATGATTGTCACATTGGTTTTGGTTCTAGCTCTAATAAAAGTGTACTCACTCATACAGGGAATTTTTAAAATCTTTCTGTGATAGACGACAAAGTGATTAGGCTAAAAACTGTTCTCATGATACTGTTGGGGATTCATTGTGTACTAGTAGAAGATATATTCTGTAAATAGCGTAAACGGTTAACTGTAACTATTACTGAAAAGTTGTTGAATGTAGGAAACAATTTGATTAAAAAAAACCCAAATATTTGGTCCTGATTTATTTCCCAACTGTTAATGGTCTTATAGCTTGAGTGAGTAAATAAGTTATTGGAAATTCTTGTAGTATTAGTTAGTTCTGCATTTGAATAACAAGATATGTTCCAGTGTTAGATGGAAGCCTGAATTCTAACGTATATCCTAGGTGTTTGTATTTGGAAGTAAAAATAACATTTTTTTAAGCGAAGAAACAAACATATTTCTCTCTCGCTGCTAATTTTTCTCCTTCCCTCCCTGACGAAACAATACCAAGCCTAAACTGCAGTTCCAAGTAATTCTATGCCACTAAATGGCTGTTTTTATTAGAGTAATGTAGTCAGATCATTTTGGGGAAATATAAGGAGCGAATCTAGTAGGATGCCTTGAAGTAAATCAGGGCGATTTTAAATCATGATTTAAATCACAAAGTGAAAAGCCTTGATTATTTAAATACATTTTAATCAATTTTCCCATTTGTACTTCTGTTACTTTCCAAGAGAGGTGTATTATTACTGGTTAAAATAACCATTAAAACATGTTGGTTTACAACTAAATAGAGCCTTTACACAAGATTTGGTACATCTTTTTGCTACCTAGGGGGTATGTATAAGTATATATAAGTATATATGCCTTAGTGAAAGGGACTGGAGCTTAGGTTCCTACTCACCTAAGTCTACTGAAAATGAGAAGACAGCCTCCTAAATTACTGTTCTTCATATTTTTCAGACTAGTAGATCTCATCTCTCCCTCCTCATTTTTATTCATAGACTGGAAGAGACAAGTTTTCCTGCTTTTTCAACTCTCAATTGATTTATCAACTTTGAATGGATTAGTCCAAATGAAGAAAATACTATTTTTTTTGCCTGCAGAAGAGGGGACCATGCTGTCAAAAACTGGTTTCGCATGTCAACAAACTCTTGTTCCAGGTGCTTAGCTAGTGACTTCCACCAATTCAGTGGTGTGACTTTCTTTAAAACATCAGCAAACGTGTACTGCTTGAATGGTTCACCTTCCAGCCCTGAAATGTATTATGGTTGGCATGACTGATAGGTAATTTAGATGTCCATGTCATACCAGCATCTTCTTCAGAAGTTAGGCATCTACTTGGTACTTTGGGTTGAGAATATTAGCAAAACAATGAAGTGTAGTAAGTGCTTGATCCATCTGTTTCTTTACTTCTTGCAATTTAATTTTGTTGTTGGGTATTTCTTGCTTCAATGCCTCAGTTATTTCCAAATTTCAACAGCTTCAGCAATACAGCAGCAATCTTTCTACAGTTTGCCAAATAATATGGAAATAAGTTTCTGTATATTCAGCATATCTTATACATTTCCCTTTAGACTGATTAGGACCACTTTGGCTGTTATAGGTCCATCTATTTTGTCATGATTCTCTTTGCAAATTATCATCAGAATAGACCAGTTCTTAATAAATGGCTCAGAACAGTCAACCACTGAATTCAAGTGCATATCTTGGGTAGAATTAGTTTGGATCCTTCTTCTCTCTTCAATGAAACTGAAGCAAAGTGGTTGTTACAGAAGTATTTTGCAATTTCAATGTTTTCCTTTATTCCTGGAGTTGTATTTTAGTCAAATGAGCATTGAATCCATGTGTTATAAGTTTTCAGGTTATCTTCATTTTCTTCTGGATTTCTTCTCATCTTTGCTACATTTGCAGCTTGTAATAAGTTTAGGCCTTAATGTATTTTGTAGTAAATTCATATTTCATTTTAAACAGGTTTATTTTTAAAAAAGAAACACTTATAATTTAAATAAAACCTAAAACATCTTATTTAAATTAAAAGAAAATAGATTTTGGAGTGGATAAAAATATGAAGTCTAGGTGTAAATTGGTGCCCTTCAGTGTTGACTAAAAACAGCTCCAAGCCTCTTTTTCAACTTAGGATAGTTAGAAAGCTATGTTAGTCACTCTGGGAAATCACCCTCTTTCCATACATGCATTGCATTGTTAATAGCTTGAGTGCACTGAGTAGAATCTCCCAAGGCCCTGTGAGAGTGCTCTTTCTTTGTTCGGCTTAGAGGAGGAGTAAACTGATGACTACAAGTTAAGTGTTTTTTTCCATATCTAAAAATTACTTGGCGTACATTGAGTTTTTTTGTATTGGTGCTCCTCTTGTGTTTCTGCGATTCTTTGCTGTCTTTCTCTTCAGGGGCCATGAGCCTCACTTATTCCTTGAAGATGGTGACAGTTTTCTGCTTGTCATCTCCAGTATGGTCTTGTACTGAAGATGCATGTGTACTGTCTGCAATTTGGCCACTTCCCTCTTCATTCTTCATCTCTGCCTTGTTCAGTTACACAAGAGCAAAAAATAAGTGATTCAAATTAATTTGCCATACATGTCTGCCATCCACTGGAAAGTGGCAAACTAGAGCAAATGGAAAGTTCCTTAAAGCTCCTTCATAGCTAGTTTTATTTGCAAAAAAGCATGCATCATCTTGAATCAGTACTTTCTTATGCTGGGGAAGGAAAGCTTATTTTTACATTCTTTATTTTCCTCTGTATAGAGGCCCACACATCTGCCTGATTTAAAGTTTTTTTGCTAGTCTGCCAAGTTCTTAATGTATCGTTCAGCTGATGGCAGAGCGAAGATTGGCAGCCTTCTGTGCAGCAGAAGGTGATCATTTAGAATGAATAGAACTCCTATTTCATACAGTCATCTTGCACCTCTTGACTGTTTTAGTCAGTGATATAATTGAGATGGTGACTGATGTTAGAAACCTTGACTGAGCTTGGCAGGTCGTGGAAAAAGTAGATATGTACCATGTTCCAGTAATTGATATTAGGAAAGCAAAGATGATCAACTTTAAGTTCTGATTTATTTATTAAATCCTTGTTTACAGCAACATAAATTCCCTATTTGTAAGACTCTATAAAAACATTTAATGTGAGCTTTTCATAGAAAAGCTGGATGTTAAATTTGGATGTTTAATACTCTAATCAGTTTTTTAAAATTTAATGGTCAGAATTTGTATGCAAGTTATTCTTGTGACTATGTAGGCCTTTTTATTTAGTTATTAATGTCTGTCATTTGACTTTTCATGCTGTATTTTGAAGGTGATGGGTCAAGCAGAGGGGCAGTTGGGTTTGTGCCCTCTTTTTTGGAGGTGTGGGGGGATGATAAAGAGATGGAATGAGGGGGCTGTTAAAGCAAAGCGGAAAAAAGCCTTTTTAAAAAAGTGTTTAGGTCCTTTTTTGCCTGGAAGATTTTGATGTCTGGAGAACTTCTGAAATAATAACCTCACAAGAGCCAACAGTGGAAGTTGAGCAGTTATGGGGAATTGGTTTGTAGTCTGTTTACTCCTTTTTTTTTTTTTTGGAACACCTATTACTTGGTGCTCACTAGAACTGGCCAGTCAGAGTTTTTCAACTGCCCTTTTTTATCATTAGTTATATGCTTTCTTATAAAATAGTAGTTTAGTTTAAGAATATGTACATTATTTTCAGTTTTATAGGAACTGTTTCCCTAACTCAGCTGGGTTATTTTTCTCTATACCTAATTTAGTTTACTTTTAGTTTACTACGCTAGCAAATGCAGGGAAAAATAAATGTTTGAAACTTACCCTTATTCTTTTGCTGGGGGAGAGAAGTTATGGAGAGGAGTCAGTAGCCCTCCCATACTCAGTGCTTGGTGGCCGGTTACTGAACAAGTGATCCTTCTGCCTTATAGTTAAGGCTTCGTTTTACTCACAGGTATTTTTAGTAAACGTCATGGACAGGTCACGGTCAGTAAACAAAAATTCATGGCCCGTGACTTGTCCATGACTTCTACTATATACCCCTGACTAAATCTTGGGGAGGGAACAACCTGGCGGCCCGGGACCCCCACTGGTGCTGGGGGGGGGGCGGCGCACGGCCCCCCGGGACCCCCGCTGGTGCTGGGGGGGGGGCAGCTACATACCTGGCTCCGCGCCTCCGTCTAGGAGCTGAGCAAGGGGGATGTTGCAGCTTCCAAAGAACCCCCTAGGTAAGTGCCGCCCAGAGCCTGCCTCACCCCGTACCATGCTGCAACCCCCTCCCACACCCAAATTCCTGCTGCTGCTGCTGCTTGGGGGTGGGGGGGGGGGCGTGGTGGCCCGAGACTGCCCCAGGAATGGCCAGTGGGCCTGGCACCGGGACTGCTTTAGCTGCCCCGGGCCAGGCGCACCAACTGCTGCAGAAATCAGAGGTCGCGGAAAGTCACTGAATCTGTGACTTCCGTGATCTCCATGACAAACTTACAGCCTTTCTTATAGTTAGACTTGGCAGGACTCTATTTAAATCCACAGATGTCAGTTAATGTCAATTGCAGCTTACACTGAAATGGATGAAGAAAAAATCCATCAGTAACAGTTGGTGTGAGTGCAGTTCTCCCTGCCCCCTTGCCTAGTGCCAGCAGGGATCAGGTGTCAGCAGCCATGCAGGGAGCCCGGCAGTCACAGGAGCGAGGGAGCCAGGGCCATGACAGTGGAGCTACTGAGGGTTCCTGGTATGGCTAGGGACACTGGATCCCTGCCACCGCAAGGTGAGGGGGAAGGCTCTGGCGCTAGCAGAGCAGAGACCCCGGCCATGGTTGCCAAGAGGAGGAGGAGCCTCTGGCTGTGTGGAGGCCACCTTGCTGCTGAATGGCTCCTGCCCAGGGACGGAGCCATTCTGTAGCAGGATGGCCTTCCCCGGGGAAGGGGGCTCTTCCTCCTTGCAGTCCTGGCAAGTGTTCTCTACTCTGCTGCGCCAGAGCCTTCCCCACACCTTGTGCCTGCAGGGATTGGGTGTCTCTGGTACTGCAGCAGCATAGAGAACCTTCTGCATGTCTACTGTCACATCCCTGCTCTCACCAGCTGGGACTGCCAAGCGTCCCTTCTCTGTTCCACCAGGACTGTAGCTTTTCTTGAGCCTGACCTCTGCAGAGATTGGGTGTCATTGGCCCTGTGACAGTGCAGAGAGCCCTCTACAGCCCCACTGTCATGGGAGTGAGGGAGAGGCCATGACAGAAGGGCTGCAGAGGGCTCCTTGCATGTCCACAGGGCCAGTGACAGCTGGTCCCTATAGGCCCAGGGTGTGGGGGCAGTTGTAGTCCTGGCAGAGCAGAGCAAAGACCTCTAGCCAGAACTGCAAAGAGGAAGAAGAGTCCCCAACCATGGAGTCTCTCTTCTGGCCCACCGGGACCAGCAGCCTCCCCTGCACCTTGTTCCTGCAGGGATCAAGTGTCACCAGCCCTATGGCAATGGAGGGAGCCCTCTACAGCTCTGCTATCACGGCCCTGCTCACTCACTTCTCAGCCAGAAGTGAGAGAGCCATCCCCAGGCAGGAACTATACAGCAGTGAGGTGATCCCTCCTTGCAGGCCTGACTAGGGGTCTGTTCTTCCAGCCAGGACTGCAGCCTCCCCTGCACCTCACACTCAGGTGTCTTGGGCCTCTCGGCCGCGCTGAGAGCCCTCTGTACCCCACTGTCAATGCTGTCCTAACCCCAATACTACTCTCCTTAATTTTCCACAACTATAAAAATAAAAATTATTAAAAATTGAAAAATCGATGATGTTGAAATTGCAAAAAATAAACATCTAATTCTGCCAAGCCTATATACAATTTACTTTCTGGACCCATTATGTCTTTGCTCTGATAACAGTGAAAGTTTAGGGCTTCCCTGGTGCAATGCATCAGTTAACTCAAGGTACTTCTTTGCATAGATTTATATAGTTTGAGGCCAGAAGGGACCATTCGTGATGTAATTTGACTTCTGTATATCACAGGCCATAAAATTTCATCCAGTTTACCTGTGTTGAGCCAAATAGTTTATTTAGCTAACGCATGTTCCAGAAAGTCTCAATTTGAAGACCCCAAAAGATGAAGAATGTTGTTTGTACAGGGTTTACTCCTGGGGGAATTCTGAGCCACTGCACAATGCAGAATTTTGCAGAAATTAATATGTGCGCAGAATTTCCTTTCCCCCACAGAAATGGGATGCAATGCTGTTGGTCACCAATAGGGGCTGCTGGACCCCACAGAACCCAGCTTGCACATAGAAGACACTGCTGGTGGGAGGGAGAGGGAGCAAGAGCATTCCTGGCAGCTGCAGTTCCCATCATGTCCTGAGGGAAGGAGACACTGTGCAGGAAACTCCATATAAGCCTGAGACCAAACATCAGACTTTTTCCCTCTGGATCCCTGGGCTCTGGGGGGAAGGGGATGTGTGTATCTGGGCAAGGGGGGGGCCTGTGGCTGGACTCTATGGGGAGGGGGTTTGGGCGTATTGGCTGGGGGAGCATCGTGGCTGGGCTCTGGGGGGGAGGAGTTGTGGGTCTATGGCCCCCGGCTGGGCTCTGGGAGGGGAGGAGGCAGAGAAACAGGAACTGGGTTGTCATAGAGGTTTCTTTAACTCTACTCCTGGGGAATTTTTGTGCGTATCTGTATTGTTACAGACATACTTGCTGACAGATATTTTGAAATAAATTACCAAAATAATTGAAACTGGTGTGATTATATAGTGTTATTTTGAAAAATAAAATTTGCAGAATTTTAAAATATTGTGCGCAGAATTTTTATTTTTTTGCTGCAGAATGACCCCAGGAGTAAGTGTTTAAAAATTTGTGCCTGCTTTATAATATGAATTTGTCTGGCTTCAGCTTCCAGCAGTTGGTTCGTGTTATGCATTTCTCTATGTGATTACAGAGCCCTTTAGTATTTGGCATTTTTTCCCAGTGAAAGTACTTAGACATAATCAAATGACCTCCGTCTTCTTTTGACAAACTAAACAGACTGTGCTCTTTAAGTCTCTAACTGTAAAGCATTTTCTCCAGCCCTTGAATCATTCTGCATTGTCCAATTTTTCAACGTCTTTTTAAAAACGTGGACAGCAGACCTGCACACTGTATTCCAGTATGTCTCACTAATGCCATATACAGAAGTAAAATCACTTTTCTACTTCTACTTACTATTCCCCCGTGTGTTTATCTGAGGAATGTGTTAGACCTTTTTGTCAGTGTTGCACTGGGAGCCCATTATGCATTGCTTATGCACTATGACCCCTAAATCATTGTGTTCCAGGATACGGTCCCCCATTTTGTAGGTATGGCATGCAGTCCTTGTTCTTAGATGTAAAACTTTGCATTTGACTGTATTAAAATGCATTTTATTTTAATGAGTCCAGCCTATCAAACAATCCAGATTGCTCTGTATGACTGGCCTGTCATCACTTGCTGATCCTCCAGTCTTTGGCAGATTTTGTCAGCAATGGTTTTTTTTTTTTTTTTTTTTTGTGTGGGTGGGTTTTCTCTATTTTAATATTAAAAAAAAAAAAAAAAGCAAAAAAACCATTCCCTTTTCTCCCCCCTTCCCCCCCCCCCCCCACTTTTCATACTGAAGAAATGTTTCCTAAACACCACTACTTTGGCACTAATCAATAGGTTAATATTGCAAAGTATGTCTTCCATTTCTAATCTGTAAATATCTTTTAATTCTTACAACTTTTTATAACTATTTTCTTAATACCTGTAATAGAAACGTTTAGTCTCTTTAATAACATAAAACTGAATTATTGCTTTTTTAATTTTAGTCAAAAAAGAATAAGAAGAAATCAAAGGGAGATGCTAAAACAGTTCAGGACCTGTCACGTCTCGATGGAAAAGAAGCAGATGAAGGTACTAAGAACAGCATTGATAAGGCAATGCGTGAGACTTTTTAGCCTACATGCTATCTAAGATTAACTTGTTTAAACATATAACAAAATTAACTAGCTGATGTCATAATCTTAAATCGGATATGTGGTCATGTAGTGGTTACTACCTGGTGAAATGTTCTTAGATTAAGACTGTTTGCATGCTGAATATCTGAAAATCCAGGATTTCTGGAACAGAAAAGTTAAGATGGTAGCTTCAGAACTGGGATGTTGGCAATTTGATCTGTGAATGTTGGATTATAAGGGTTGAAAAATACTAAAATTGTTCATCAAAGGCAATCATCCTACATCTTATTCTACCTGAAGTGTTGTGGCTCATATGGTTTGAGTGGTTGTAAAAACAAAATACTATTATTCTCGCATCCAGAAAAAGGACATACTTTTCAAGCATGCCATTTAAACTCTTACATGTAAAGTTCAGTTACCTACCCTTGTTCTCACCTTTACCTATTGGTTTCAGTCTATCTTATTGCTAACTCTTACAAAATTAAACTTGGTTCCTAGTTAAATTTTAGTTGGGTTATTCTTTTACCATTGTATTACTCATGTAATGCCATTTTTATTTATGGGGATATTTTAGGAGCTTGGGAAACTAAAATCAGTAACCGTGAGAAAAGGCAGCAGCGTAAGCGTGACAAGGTACTGACTGATGCTGGTCCAATAGAACCAAATCTCCCTGGGATGGAAAATGCAGTTACAGTAGCCACTGAACAACTAATACCTACACCATCTTTTCCAGTTGGTCCCAGAAAAAATAAAGGTATGATGTTGTAGAAAGAAAGAATACTTGAAATATAAGCAGTGTTCACTTAAAAATGCATTATAATAGGAGGGGGATATATCCATGTAAAAAATATTGGAATTGGAAGTTGTAATACTTTGTGTGGAATTAAGGATGGAGGAAAAGCTAAAAGAACAGCATTTAACAGAAGATACCTGTCCCACTAAGATTCCAATTATTGGCTCCATGTTTTCAGCTGGAGCAGGTGAGAACTGTAAAGCCTTGTGTCTCTTGGAACCTATAGAAGCATCCCTCAATCAGGTACCTAGTCTGGCCCCTTCCCACCACCATCCGTGTTCTTTTCTGACTGTGTTGGGGAAGATTTTCCTTGTTTCACAGATCATTCCTGATTTTTTTTTGGCAGATCCCAGTGGTGGTTTTTTTTTTTTTTTTTTTTTTTAGCAAGCCTCTTCTCACCCTTCCCTTCCCTTTTTGTGGTCAGTTTGTTTCCTATTAAACCGAAACACAAACTACTTTTTTTTCCCTTTCCACCACCATACCAGTTCTACTTTGTCTGGGCATTGTTTGCATAACTGATGGTACCACAGCTTCATCAGTTTCCCCAGCCCCACAAGAAGACCAGAAAGACACCATTTTGTTGGCCTACTAGATACCAGATTTCCTCTAGACAGTCTACCTGTTGATGCACCTGAGTGCCTAATTAAACAAAGAACAATGCATCAAGTGTTCTGACATAGCAGCAGAAAGCTTGAGCCTAGCTCCTCTCTGGTGCTTTACTACATTACATTCACCTTCTAACTTCAACTCCTTGCATCATTGATGCCTCAGATCCTGGTTTCTTCTTTGATCAGAGCTTGTTTCCGTCCTGACTGAATGGACTGTCCTTGCCCTTGAGTACTATGTCAGTTTTCCCTTTGTCACTGGGGGCATGTACGAAGTAAGGCAACCCAGCAACTTCAAGAAATGTGTTGACTGTAACTGTATTGTGATCTTTATGGACATTAATGACTACTGTAATCTATCTGAGCAGGGACCATGGCAGTGTGTAGTGCACCATCAGTTCTCAGATGTCACCTTGCACCAGGTTAATTTGAAAGGAGTTGAGCTGTATCTGCAGCACTGCCTGGGTTAGGTAAGAGGTAGAAACAGTGGTTTCCTTTTGTAATAATGTCTGGAAGAGGCTAGCGGAGGTGTTTGCAATGAAATGACCTCTTCCACCTGATCTGGGCATGCTGCTAATGAGCACTGGAAAAATAGCTGGGCTCCTTTCAAATTAACTCTTTTTTAAACTGAATTAAAAGCTGATTAGGGTTCCTTGATTTAAATTCTGAGATATCTGAACTGTATATAAATCAAATAGCCTTTAAGATTAAATGCCCATATTTTTCGTTTTAATATAGCTTCTAAAAATTTGCTGTATTTGCAAATTTTTCCTTTAGTTTAGGATGTAAATATTTTTTGCCTGTTAATGATTGTTAAAGAGCTGATCCTCTGAAATATAATTTGGCCTTTGGTAATGAATACTTACTATAGATGTACAATGGTTTGTAAAGACTTTCTCTTTAATCAGGTGATACAATTCTGAATGTTCAAGTTAGCAGCTCTAAATCTGCAAAGGGAGAGTCAACAATTCAGCAAGGTAAAAGGATTTATGACTAGTGTGCATGCTAACTTGTTAACCTGAGTAATAGTTTCCTATACAGAACTAGAACTCCACCTGGGTCAGAGTGCAGGATGCTGTGCAGTTCATGATTTAGAACTTTTTTCTCAGTTATGCAATTGCTCTTTAGTTGTGAGTGTCTGACTTGCACAGTCATTGTACAGTTATTTCTCAATAACAGTACATAGGCTATATAGACTCTTTACGCCCTAGTTACTCTAATAATACTGCCGTACTGTACCTAGAATTTCTATGCTATTTATACCTGGTATAAAAATTACTACGGAGTAAACCCCAAACATTCGTGTCTTGGAACAACATTTGGGGACTGTCCAGACTAGCCTTAACAGTGTTCACTTTCTCAAGTTAATGAGTTAACAAGTTGCCTAAAGTAAGTAAATAAATAAATAAAATATAAGCCTCAACATATTTGCTTTGAGTTAAACACACAGGTCCTGAGTCTAAGGGCTGGTCTACACTGCCGCGCTAGTTCGGCAGCTGGGGATCGAAGTTCCGAGTTCGATTTATCGCGTCTGGTCTGGACGCGATAAATCGAACCAGGAAGTGATCCCCGTCGACTGCGGTACTCCAGCTCAACGAGAGGAGTACTGCGGAGTCGACGGGGAGCCTGCCTGCCGCGTCTGAACCGCGGTAAGTTCGAAGTAAGGTATGTCGAATTCAGCTACGTTATTCACGTAGCTGAATTTGCGTACCTTACTTCGACTTGGGGGGTAAGTGTAGACCAAGCCTAAGGAATCTGATATGCAGTTTGGGCACAAATAGGTCATTTGGCACCTAAATACCACAGTAGTGGGCATGTGTAGATTTTGCACATGCAAATACCTGTTGGTACATGGAATGACTATAATTTTAGCCCAACTCTCTGAAAATTGAGCTCAAATTATAAAAACTTATGTTTTGAGTGTTGAGGCTTATAGTTAGTCTTTCTCATAAGAGAAGCTGATCCAGGAACATTTGGGAAACTGTTTAACTCTGGCCCTTGTCAAATGCAGATGGTAACTATTTAAGTCTGATGGGGGTGAAAACATTATCTACTAACTGACTACATTTACAGGAGAATGTGAAGCTAGGTGGTGGATGTAGCTGTGACCAAATATAGTCCATGTAGTTTGGCAGATCAACATTATGTTGAATTATAAGAAATGACATCCAGCAGAAAGCAGTTCTGTTGCTGTCAATCCTTCAGAGCTTTGCTTCACAAGCAAACTGCTGTTACTGTGCAGCACCGCTAGAGAAGAAGATATATGTGTGATAAGGAGATTAGTACAAGAACCTGAATAAAATATATGCATTACTGTCCACCTTCTTGGCACTGATAGCTTTCCAGCAGGACAGCCTGTTACAGTAGTGACTGTGGTCATCTTCAGGGCTAGGATATTCCAAAAAGCTGTGGATATTTTTATGCTGTACTAGACAGGGAAGAAAACAAAATTTAAGGGGCAGAACATGGAATATTTGTCTCTACGTTTTCAGATTTGATAAGACCAATACTTATGTGCCCTTTTCAATTTGGAAAGCTCCTGACTATTCATATGGGATTTTTTCACTAGGGTTACTTCCTGAATAAAATGGAAACCTTCCTCTATCCCATCCTAGCTCTGAATTGCCAGAAGGGGCTTCTCACAGCTGTCTCAATTGCTGCTTCTCTGGTGGAAGGGGCAAAGGAGATGACATGTTGTCTTTTTGTCAGAGAGAGAGAGCTCTTTACAGAGCTAGAGGTCCCCTTTTTAATGCTTGAGGGAGAAGTAACAGTGGGCAGGAAGTAGCAGCCCTTTAAGGGAGAGAAGAGCACAGAAGTGAGGCATAGCCTTCTGATGTTGCTTCCTATTTCTCCCAGCTATGAGAGTGAAGGGACACTAGTCATCAGAACCAGAGGACCAAGAGAAACAGAGTAGCTGCCCCTCTTCCATGCCTCATGTAGAGAAGCCGCCTTGATGTCCCATTTTGGCTCTCTTCTATTAGGAACCACTGCAGGAGCCAGGAGGGACATGACATCAGTACTCCCTCCTCTCGCATTCCTTTTTCAGTGTTCTCTTGATCCCAAACAGTGTTGCAGCATTGTTTAAAAAGTTCCTTTTTCTGCTGTCAGCAGTTCATCCAGAATATAGTTCCTTTTCAGTTGTGTACATACAGGTTAGGATGTTTCTGCTTTACTGGTTTTATTCTTATGAGCATGCAAGAGTATTCAAGTTCTCCAGAATTGGGCCGGTTCATAGATTTGCAACTAACCTTGCTAGAATCTAAACTCTTAATACCCAGGATTCTCATTTGTTTAGCATACTTTGTTGTAAAGTGCCATGTTTGCTTATGGCAATATGTAAATATCACAACACACTGCCATATTGGGATCAGAGTTCTACACCTGGGCCTGTAAGGAGCACTATGCACTGCTGTCTCTTGTCCCCCAAAAGCTGACTGAAAGAATGGTATTGACTGACTTTGGAGAGAGCAGTTTTTAGCCACCCCCACTAGGAAGAAAGTGAAGCAAAAGAAGGATATGGAGCAAAAAAGGATATACTGGAGGCCCTCTAGGCATGAAGAGGGGGAGGGAAAGAAGGGCAAAAAAATAGAATCCTGTTCTCTAATATTGCAGGAGGAAGGCAGAGTGTTAAAACATTTCAGTATCTTCACAGGAATGGAGGCTACAGGCAGAGGTGAGGGACACAGATGATAGAAGTGTTAACATTTGAAACATGAGGGGTACTGTAGATCTGACTTTAGACATTTCAGCCTTAACAAGTTCACCTATTTTAGAGGTTAAGAATTATTGTAACAATTCATAGTTTGTGTTAAAACTGTCTTGCAACTACATATTATTCTGGTATCTAATATTTAGTTGCTGCTGACCAAAATTCAATAATGAACTTGATTTCTTTATAATCAAGTAATATTTTAACTCTTCATCCAGTAACTTTTTTTAACGTGTTTTTATTTTTTAAGTTTCTTCAGGGTTGAATGAAAATCCTACTGTAAATGGAGGAAATTGGAATGAGAAGTCTGTAAAAATCTCCTCAGAGATCAGTGCAGGTGAGGAGAAATGGACATCTGTTCCATCAACTACAGCAGGGAAGAGGAAAACGGAGACATCTGCTTGGGGTCAGGACACTGGAGATGCTAGTGGAAATGGAAAAGATTGGAGTGTATCCCTTGTGAGCAGGTCCTGGGGAGAGCGTACTTTGTTCCCTAGCATTGGTAAGTATTGCTTTATGCAAGCATTCTTGCACCTTTTAGTAAAGGTAAAACAATGTTGGGATTCTTAAAAACATAATTGTCATTTTGTAATCTTGTTGCTGTTTAGTATAAAATTATTTCCTTGGTTAATATTGATAAATTGATTGAGTCCTGGTGTTTAGGAAAACAATCCAGTTCGGCTGCTTTGAACTGCTATATTTTATATTTGTAACACATTAAATTTGCCAGGTTAATTATGGGGAAATGTTTTTTCCCTACAGTCATGTAGAAAACTGCTTGCCCTCCCCCAAAGCACTATTAAAAATCTGTAGTGTAAAAATTTAGAAATGGTTGGTTGAGAGCCTTGTGGATATATTTTTTGTTTTTAGTAATTCATATTTTTTTTAAGTGGTGGCTAATGAATTTCGAATCCAAGGCATTTTCAACTTGATCACAAAGAAATTCCAATTTTATTTATGTAAACATTTGTTTACTAATGTTTGTTAAACATTTGTCTTTACTGGGATTTTTTGAGGCTTATATTTGAGGTAAATATTGAAGACCTTTTTTGTAAAAAATAAACATCTGTAGGCAGTTCAGCACCAATGAGCAACTCTATGGCAAAAGCATTTTTTATTTTTTAGAAAAGTCTGAATTTGGAAGGCACGGGGGAGCAAGCCTCTCAAAATTGGCTGGATATTGCAAGCTGACGGAGTGAGGTGCAAGTTTAGGGTCTCAGCATTGACTGTGAGATAATGCTTCAATACAGAAACACCCCATGCCTCTAATTGTCACCTACCACCCTACACTGGAACCTATATAGGATATAGTTAAACAGTTACAACCCATGCTCGATGAGGACCACATCCTGAAAGAGCAGGGGTGGGCAAACATTTTGACCCGAGGGCCACGTCGGTGTTGCGGAACTGTATGGCGGGCCGGGTAGGGAAGGCTGTGCCTCCCTAAACAGTCTGGCCCCTGCCCCCTATCTGCCCCTCCCACTTCCTGCCCCCTGACTGCCCCCCTCAGAGCCCCCAACTCATCCAACCCCCCTGCTCCCTGTCCCCTGACTGTCCTGACCCCTATCCACACCCCCGCCTCCTGACAGCTCCCGCCTCCCCCCTCCCCCCCGGAATCCCATGCCTTTCCAACCGCCACTGCCCCCCGGAACCCCCTACCCTTATCCAACCCCGCTCCCTGCCCCCTTAGCATGCCGCTCAGAGCGGCAGGCACTTGCAGCCGCGCAGCCCGGCCAGAGCCAGCCACGCCGCCTAGAGTGCTGGTGTTGCATCACATTGCACTGAGGCTGCGGGGGAGAGAGGACAGCGGGGGAGGGGCTGGGGGTTAGCCTTCCCAGCCGGGAGCTCAGTGACCGGGCAGGACAGTCCTGCGGGCCGGATGTGGCCCCCAGGTTGTAGTTTGCCCACCTCTGTGAAAGAGAGATCTTTCCTAAGCCCCCCTTTCTGGTGTTCAAACAACCCCTGCAGCCTTACCATAATCAGAATCCCCACAGACCAGAACCTGCCAACTCAAAGCAGCACCAGACTCTGCCATAACAGATGCAAAACCTGCAGACATACTTCAACTGCCCTGATGATTAACACCTCCCAACACAACATCTTTCAAGATCTATGGGTCTTACACATGCCTATCACATGCTGTGTACCTCATCCAGTGCATTAAATGCCCCAGTAACAACTATGTGGGTGAAACCAGACAATCACTAAGCTCTCAAATGAACTCGTACAGAAAAATAAGACGAAAAACACCTTGTTACTGTAGACCAGGGGTCGGCAACCTTTCAGAAGTCGTGTGCTGAGTCTTCATTTATTCACTCTAATTTAAGGTTTCACGTGCCAGTAATACATTTTAACGTTTAGAATGTCTCTATAAGTCTATAATATATAACTAAACAATTGTTGTATGTAAAGTAAATAAGGTTTTTAAAATGTTTAAGAAGCTTCATTTAAAATTAAATTAAAATGCAGAGCCCCCCGGACCGGTGGCCAGGACCCGGGCAGTGTGAATGCCACTGAAAATCAGCTCATGTGCCGTCTTTGGCACATGTGCCATAGGTTGCCTACCCCTGCGGTAGACTAACACTTTTCACAAAATGATCGCTCCATATCTGACCTCTCAGTCCTTGTCCTCAAAGGAAACCTGCACAACAACTTTGGCCAGGTGTATACTACAGACTTGTATTGGTATAACTGTGCCGCTTGGGGGTGGATAGGTAACAGAGTTATACTGACCCAACTGCCTGTGTAGAGAGCACTATGTCGATGGGAGAGCTTCTCCCGTCAACACAGCTGCGCTAATGCAGCATTTTAAGTGTATATCTGCCCTTCAAAAGATGAACCAGGGAGCTTAAGTTCATAACTTTTCTAGACATTAAAAACATGGTCTCAATAAAGATACTGGATAACTACAACAATCTGTAACCCCTAACCCTCCTCCCTTTTGTTCTATGATTGCAGAGGTGTTAACGGGCCATTTCACCTTGAATTTTCCCTTACAACAGAGGTTCTCAACCATTTTCTTTCTGAGGCTCCCACCAACATGCTATAAAAACTCCACAGCCCAGCTGTGCCACAACAACTCTTTTTCTGCATATAAAAGCCAGGGCCGGCATTAAGGGATAGCAGCCTGGCAATTACCCGGGGCCCCATACCACAGGGAGCACAGCGAAGCTGAGTTGCTCAGCCTTCAGCTTCAGACCCGGGTGGCGATGCTTGGGACCCTGGGCTGCAGTCCTGTGTGGCAGGGCTTTGGCTTTCTGTCCTGGGCTCTAGCAATTCTAATGCCTGCCATCCTTGGCGGACCCCCCTGAAACCTGCTTGCAGCTCCCTAAGGGACCCCGGACTCCTGGTTAAGAACCACTGCCTTAGAATGTTATCGTGCTAAACAATCTTTTCCACCTTGTATTTACCTGTGACACTGAAGCCATGTCTAAACTTAAATCAGTACACCTCTACCCCGATACAACACGAATTCGGATATAACGCAGTAAAGCAGTGCTCCGGGGGAGGCGGGGCGCTGCGCACTCCGGCAGATCAAAGCAAGTTCGATATAACGCGGTTTCACCTATAACGCAGTAAGATTTTTTGGCTCCTGAGGACAGCGTTATATCAGGGTAGAGGTGTATAACTATGTTGCTGGTGTCTCGCGGAGGTGGATTAACTACACTGATGGGAGAAGCTGAGCCACTGCAGCGTTTTAAGCATAGACCTGCCCTGAGTACCTTTCCCAGGCCTGAAGAAGAGCACTGTGTAGCTTGAAAGCTTGTCTCTTTCACCAACAGAAGCTGGTTAAGTTTAAAAAATATTGCCTCACCCACTTTTACTCTTGCTTACTGAGTACTATAAGAAGACAACTTAAAGCCACAGGTAATATTTTACTAGTATGAGACTTTGTCTTGCGGTTGGAATTTCTTCTGATTTTTTTGACCATATTCCTACAGCTTTAGACGACAACTGATTTTTAGATGCCTTCAATATGGCAAAATAAAGTGTGAAGTTATCAAGCTCTTTATTTTTTTTCAGCTGCCTGGAATGTAGATGGAAGGATCAAGGCCTCTGAACCAAATTCTGCCTCTTTCACTTCCTTAGGACTAAATCCTGCAATTTCTGGTATGTTAAGCTTTGCAAAGCTTTTTCTACAACTGTACTTAAATTAGACACCCCTTTTTTTTGTTTGTTTGTTTTTTGTTTCCTTCAATAATCGTTTTGCAGAAATGGTTATAGTTTGTGGTTCGCAAGACAGAGGCATTGTCTACACTTAAAAGGCTGCAGCAGTACGGATGCAGTTGCGCTGCTATAGTGCTTCAGTGAAGACACTATGTATGCCAATTGGAGGGCTTCTCTCATCGGCATAGGTAATCCACCTCCCCAAGAGGCAGTAACTATGTCAACAGGAGAAATCCTCCCATCAACATAGCACTGTCTACATAGGGAGTTACGTCAGTATTACTGTACTTTGTGTGGATTTTCGTCATCCCTAAGCAACATAGTTATACTGACCTAAATTGCTAGTATAGTCTAGGCCTAAGTTGTAGAAAAAGAATTTGCCGCATCTTTAATCATGGAATTGGTTTTTATGTATTATACATTTAAGTGTTATGCAATTAGAATAAATACCTCATTCTCCAAAATGTTAAATAAAAACCCAAAAGCTAGACTAAATATAAGATTGTCACCTCAGTGTCTTTTCCAGATCCTTCCTGTTCTGCTCCTCATTCATCAGAAGCAATCTGTGTTTAGGAACACTTGGGCATTGCTGCAGATGTAAATTTCAGACTTCTGATGAAGGAGCATAAACATAATTCCCTAAAGATACCATATATGTAGGATTGTAAATTCTATGTCTTAGCTCCTTAGTGTGAGACTGGAATAACTCCCTTAACTCTTAAAGTATGTTTTACCCTAGAAAGGTGCAGTAGCAGAGAGGATTGCAAGTTAGACCTCCTAATAACTCTTGTATGCTACCTCTGCCAAGTATAAATACTGCTTTCTAAACACTGCATCACCTCCTAGAAGACCACTGTCAGCAAAGGAGAAGCGGCATGTTGGAGACTGCACTTTTGTCTCATTCCAGTTCTGAGTTCCTTTGTTGCATATTTATTTGTCCATTCCTCCAGTCAACTTGGCATATTTACCTAAACTTTTTGTGAAGCAGTTGCATTGAGTGCTCGTGCAAGTTCTGTGATGCATCTCAGCTGTTTCTTTTTTCTAGTGTTTCTGCCTTTCCTGTGGCACTTTTTCCACCTCCTTTTCCACTGTTCCACTGATTATCTGACCTCCATTATCCAGCTCTTCGTATTAACTGAACGACCAGTGTGCACATTGCCCACTTCTGGACCTCTTTCTTACGTCCGTTAGACAGTGCTGCAGTCTCGCGCACTCCCATTCTCTGGATTATCTGAATTTTTGATTATCCAATCTAGCCCTGGTCTCAGTTAAATCAGATAAACCGGGTTCTGCTGTACTTTGGTGTGTCTATACCTGGATGTGTCTCTTATCTGGCACTGTTGTGTGTGCTTCGGTGCTTCATCACCGTATTCTTTACAGCCAGTATCTTGGCACTCCAACACCTGAATTAGATGCTCCAGTATCTAATTTCATAGAATTTAATGCCAGAAAGTACCTTTAGATCTAGTCTGACATCACAGGATATTAAATTTGCCACAAATACTCCTATATTGAGCCCAATGAGTTTAGTTGGACTAAACATATCAGTTCTCAGTAGACTAAACTGTTGTGTGCCACAGGCAGAGAATAGGAGAAACTGAAGTCCCGGTAGTGGTAGCAATGCCTAAAGTCCCAGCTATAGTAGGAAATTAATTACATGAAATTAGAAGGTGATCAACGTTCCATGCTGTAGAGGAAGCCATAAACCCACTCCAGGTCCCTGCCAATCTCACTTGGGGAGAAATTGCCAGATTTTGGGTCAGAAATTAATCAGTTTGACCCTGATTGTGTGAGCAAGACATATCAGTCAGGCATCTGAGGAACAAGATTCTCTGTACCACCTCAAAGTACTGATCTCCCCAATCTGGTGGCCAATCTCTGCTATAGAGAAAGGTGGGGAAAAAACCGGAGCAGAATAAACTGAGCCAGTTGTGCATCAGGAAAAAATTCCTTCCCAACCTCTGCAGACAACTGGCTGAAGTCCTGAAGCATGAGATTTGATGTAGCTGCAAAGGTTATGAACATGTTGAGAGAGAGAAGTTCAGGCAATCCTTTTATCCTAGTGGACCATGAAGGAAGGGAATGAATAAAAGGATTCATAGATTTCTCAGACCTCTCAGGGCACTGCTACCTACTGTGTCTTCTGGGTGTTGGAAAACTTTGCTAGTATTCTTTCAATGCTCCACCAGTATTGGTTTATCCTGGGAGCTTTGCCTCCTGCACAATCTAGACAGCTGACTGTAACACTTGGAGGGCAACATTTGTACTCAGCAGGGTATTGCATATAACAGCCAGCGATGATGATTGCTCTTACTCTGTCCTGCTACACTGCACTCAATGGTGAAACCTTTAAACCTTAAGAACTAGTAGAGTTAAGAGCCAGGAGTGAGAATCCTATAAGACAGCAGTTCTCAAACTTTAGTAACCTGAGGACCCCCATTATGATTTAAAAATTCAGACCCCCAAGCTGGCTTCTAATTTTCCCTGGGGGTGCTCAGCCCCAGGTCCCATCCCCACTCCACCCCGCCCCTCTTCCCCACCTCTTTCCGCCCCCTTCCCCAAGCGTGCCCCATCTCTGCTCCTCCCCCTCTCTCCCAGTGCCTGCTGCACGCCACGGAACAGCAGTTCAGCAGCGTGCAGGAGATGCTGGGAGGGTGGGAGAGGAGTTGATCAGCGGGGCCAGCGGCCCTTGACATGACTTGTGGATCCCCTGGAGTACCCTCCGCAGACCCCAGTTTGAGAACCGCTGCTATAAGATACCTTCAGAAAAGCAGAATTTACAGGCAAGTAATTTTACCATTTTCATAAGAATCTGATTGTTGTGCCCTCAATATAAAATCAACAATAAACAAGGTTCAGTGGAATGTTGTGTAGTCAGTGTTTCTCTTTCCCCATAGCCTGTGACCCCTTAATTCTGTCTTTTTGTTTCAGTATTTCTATTTTTTTTTCTTTTCTTTTACTGGGATCTCTAAGTCCCTGCTCTTCCCTCTGAATATGCTTCATTTTGGAGGCAGTCTGTGGTGTCCTTTATCACTGTGACTGAATGTTGTGTGCACTCTTCAGTGTTCCCCCTCTCTTGGCTTGAAAAAGAGAGAGTAAATTTGGTACCATAGTCCAGTATGTTTCTGCTGGACTAGCAGGCCAGCCTGCTGCTATAGAGGATCTCCAGAAGACTTTTATGTCTGTCCTTCTGAATGTAGAACTTCAAATTGCAAGAAATGTCATAGTGAATCTAATGAGTTTTGAAATCCTGATAATTGTTTTTGCTCCTTCTGACTTAAAATATGCACAGGAGGAGGGGAGAGAGCAGAATTCCTGCCCACTCAGAATTCTCTGATAAAAGTTTTCTTTTGTTTGCTGGATTCTCCCTCTTTCTTACCTTACCTTGTTACTTCCTTTTATTTTTAAATAAGAGAACTCAGCACCACAGACCCAAGTTTATAAGCTAACAAAAATTCCAAAGTTTTCATAAGTGTATTCCTTCTGCTCTCTTTCAGGATCCAGCAATGAGCCAGTTACTCAGCCTGGTACTTCTGATTTTCAGTGGGATTTAAGCCGCAGTCAGCCCCATGTTGATGATGAATGGTCTGGGTTAAGTATGTTCCTCTAAAATTCTTGTGATTTAAAATTTTCTCTGCTTTTTTCACCCACACAGTCTGAACTTTTACATTAACTGGCTTCTGGTTTTATATTCTGTCGCTTTTGCTTTAGATCTTTCATTTCTGTAATATTAAATGTCAATTTAAGGCACAAATATCAGGAAACTTACTTACAGCTGAAATTCATAGTTTTAATGATTATGTAAATATAAAATAGTCCTCAAATAGTTATTTTTTTAAGCTAAAACACTTGGTTAAGGAAATTTACCTGTTTCAGATATGGGAAAAAACTGCATCCAGTTTCTTCTGGTTTTTGCTAGAAATAGTCTTAATAAGTAGTTGAATCCCAGAGTGAACTGTACTGGCTTAATATTACGGAGATACTGCTATGGGATCCAATAGAGTGGGTTAATACTCCAGCACGTGAGTACATAACAAGCCTCTGAGCTCAGTTTATGTATTGGTCATAGCACACTGTATGCTTTACTGAGTATTGGAAGACATTTGAATTCAGCCTGTTTTCTGTGAACCATCTAATAATATCAGAGGGGTAGCCGTGTTAGTCTGGATCTGTAAAAGCAGCAAAGAGTCCTATGGCACCTTATAGACTAACAGATGTATTGGAGCATGAGTGGTGAATATCCACTTCGTCGGATGCATGTAGTGGACAGTGGGTATTCATCCACGAAAGCTCATCCTCCAATACGTCTGTTAGTCTATAACAGGGGTCGGCAACGTTCGGCACGCGGCTCGCCAGAGTAAGCACCCTGGCGGGCC
>NW_020664409.1:75457663-75529044 GCF_002925995.2 Terrapene triunguis
GTAAAAGCACACAATTATTGACTATATAAATGTCCCCCAGAGTGAATACCCCTGAAATCATTTAAGAACCGGTATATAAAGCTCAGTTTCATCATTAACTCTTGAATTTTTCTTGTAAATATGATCTTGTAGTTCCTCAACACAGATCAGTCTTTCCAAATGTGAAGAGTATAAAATATTAATATAACTGAATATTTAAATCTTAGTCCCTACTATTAATACTATACTCGTAAAGAACACTTACTGTCTTGTTTAAGATATTTTCACATTAAACTGCTTAATATTTATGGATATTTATTTCCATATCAATCTAGTGCATACCCATTGGCTGATTAGTCTAGGAAACAGTAGCTATAGTGTTACTGGCTAGTAAGTTTTATCCTGTCAACTATACTACTGTATTATTTATTAAACAATTACTAAATTGCTTGTAGAAAGATAGTATCTTTAAGAGCAGCAAGGAAGTAATACATGAAAATAGTGTAGATTCTGTATGACCAGTTTGACACAACTAGTCCAGCACTCAGTCTTTTTTCATCCGATTTAATAATACAAACTTGCTTTTTTTTATAGCTCTTAGAATCATCTTAGGGTCAATCACTTGTCTGAATTCTAAAGGGTATAGTTATCCAAATTCCTGAGCATGTTGAGCCGCTGGGAATGTTTATTACATAGTTTAATAATGTCATGGATATCAAGTAACTGAAGTACAAATGTGAGAGAAGTGGGAAACGTGTAGTACATATTTGTGTACATTATCCCCTGTTTCAGGTTGGATGCAAATAAAAGTAGTACTCAGATGCAGAGGTAGCTCCAGTATCAGATTGAATAGAAAAGAATGGACAACTTTGGGACCTTCAAGTGAGAAGCCAGTATTTTGCTAAGGATTTTAGGTGTTAGGCTATAATTGGACCATATCAGTCTGTCTTACTAGCTTGTACACTAACTTCACCCCAAGGTGGGAGGGAATTCAGTTTTGGCAGTATTTTAAATGATTGGAGAAGTCAATGCATGGATGCAAATATAAATATTCTGAAATCAGACTACTCATCATTGGTAAGCAAGTTTTTTTTTTTTCCTTTTCTCCTTTTACCTTAATTTCTTTAGTCTCCTCTCATATTTATGGTACATGGCATAAGATGTTAACTTTGAAACCAACTTGTTGTCACTTGTTGTACAAAAGAGTGTTTCCACCTTTCTTCATAATTTGCTTTAATCAGTATTTCTACTCTATGAAGTATGAATTGACTTATTAAATCTGTCACATTCATCAGTGGCAACATATTTGCACAGTCCTCAGTGAAATAAACAACCTAATGGAAAAATGGAGCAAAGACCTGCAAAACTTGAAGAAAAATACAATATGCAAAAACTCAGTAAATCAACTTTTAAGTTCAAGATTAAAATCAAATCAACAGAACACATTTATATACCAGTCTGTTTACAAAGTCACCTTGACTGCTCATACCATGGTTTGAAGAATTGGGCTAACTGTTGAAAATGAGAACTAATATCCTTTTTGTACCAATTTATGTAATAACATATCTTTCTTCCAAGATCTTAATTTGTCCTTAAATGTGGATGCAGTTTATAAAGAATTCATACTGATAGCAATTTTGGCCAAGAAAATTAATTCTCCAGAAATTTAAATCTTTGTGGACTTTTAGTATTTTGTACTATTATTGGAAATAATAGTATTGCCCATCTAGAAAAAAATCACTTTAGAAATTTAAAATATTACAATATTTTAAATTGGTCCTTCTGTTATGCATTCCATTGGAGGATCTCAAAGCAATTAGGTCCTACCTCAAGCCCTCGTCAAGTGTCTTCTACTTATTAATAAAAAAATAAATCTATAACAGTACAAATACTCATTTTTATTATTTTTAATATCTTAACAGCAAGAAAATGTAGAGTTTATTACAGGATTGACTTTTGAAGTGCTTTTGGCATTTTGCTGAAAACTGGCAATCGTATTGCAGAGTAAGTAGGTTTTCCTGAAACTGTCATTATCTTTAACCTTCGTAGATGGTCTTTCTTCTGCTGATCCCAGCTCTGATTGGAATGCACCAGCAGAAGAGTGGGGGAACTGGGTAGATGAAGAAAAGGCTTCTTCTATTCCACAGCCTGAGGAACCATTATCTGATGTTCAGAAGGTAGATAACCTAACTTACTGCATACTAAATTCCCTACCTTATCCTTTACTACCTTCTTTGGATTATAGTAGTGCATGGTAGCAATAAACAGGCAATTTAATTCCCACATTACATTGACTTTTCATTGAATATGTATAGTGGTGCCGTTATTGTTACAAACATAAAAGCACAACAATCAAGAAGGAAAACATTTAATGTTTCACTCCCCATTGCCCAAATTAGGATTGGTATGGGGCAGCAATTCCTTGAAATGAACATTTTCTCAGTGCTTGCATTTTGCTCTGCAGCCCTCCCCTACAATTGCAGGTGGATGACATCTTTTCAAAGTATCTTTAATATAGCTTATCGTAGCACTGGCTCTACCACTATACTCTGGAGTAATTTACAAAGGAAGGGATAGAAGTAGAGTGCTCACTGTAGACTAAAAATGTCGAGCTATTGCACTAGTATTGAGAGGAAAGCTCATCGTGCCTACCGTGACTTTGGTATTTTGATTATGCAAAGCAAATATGTCATTATCTTGGCCATTTGCCATTCAAGTTGCTGTTGATAGTGTTTGCTAAATAGCATGAAAAGAATGTTTTCTATTACCAAAATACTCTTAATTTTACCAGTTCAATCTATCTGGCCATTTGCAGCTTTGAGAATTTAAGTACAAAGGATTGACATGCATACCATCTTTAGAAGGTCAGCGAAAAGCAGTGAGAAATTATACTTTCTTTTGGACTCAGTCTTGTACTTCTAATACTCAGGCTTCAGATGATGAGAGAGAAAAAGCAGAGCCAACTCTCCAGAGCTGTACTAGTGGCAAATCCAAGAAGAAGAAGAAGAAGAAAAAGAAGCAAGGTGAAGAAGCTAGCTCTCCTGCACAGGTACAATAAAATAAGAACATGTATTACTGATCTCTCTAGGGCAAAATCCTTGATTAATTTTAAAAGATGCACTTGATTTTTTTCAATACTTTTGAGTTATATTCTGTTTCTGCTTGTCAAGAATTAACATGATTCTTCGAATACTTGATTGATTAGTGCCAGTTCTAAATAGCTGCCTGACTCTTTTGGTGAACATAATTCAAAAAATTGAATCATGTTCATCAGATTAATTCAACATCAAATATTTAATTGTTGATCAACAGAAAAACCATGAAACATGAGGGAAAATTTTGGGTGTTCTTCCCAAACCAGTTCAGTTTCACTTATCCTGAACTATTTATCATCCTCAGTAAAATAAAGTTTCTGATCTTCACTAAGGGTGCACCTAGCAACCATTGTTTTCCTCCGCAGCGGGTGTCCTGTCTTTCAGAAGAGACTGCTTGACCATTGTATTACATAGGGGAATAACTCACAGACTTTAAGGCCAGAAGGAACCATCATAATCATCTACTCTGACCTCTGGTATATTTCATGCCACAGAATCCTACTTACCCATTCCTGTAATAAGACCATTTTCTCTGGCTGAGTTACTGAAGTCCTTGAAACTTGACTTAAAGACTTCAAATTACAGAGAATCCACAATTTACTCTAGTTCAGACCAGTAACTAACCCATGCTGCAGAGGAAGGCAAAAAATTCGCCAGGGTCTCTGCCAGTCTGACGGGAAAAATTTCTTCCTGATCCTAAACATGGCAGTCAGACCCTGAGCATGTGGGCTAGACCCAGCAGCCAGACACCTAGTAAAGAATTCTCTGTAGTAACTCAGAGCACTTCCCCATCGTATCTCCAATGGCTGAAGATAGGACACATTTCCTAAGAGCAGTTGTGGATAGGCCATATGTGATTATAGGCCACCTCATCATGCAGTCCCCACTGTAAAGCTAAGTCTTGAAACAAGTTAGGCTTTTTGCCCCCACTACTTCCTTTGTAAGGCTGTTTCAGAGCTCCAGTCTTCTAATGGTTAGAACATTTGTCTGATTTCAAACCTAAACTTTTTCCTTTGGATTGAGCAAATTTGAGTATGTATTAATGCGTCAGTGATAGATTGTATTTCAGAATGTTTCAGTGAATTGTTCCACTTTGAATTCATCTTTCTGAAACATGGTACAACAGAATTGCACACACTACTCCAGATGAGGTAATAACACTTCCCTATCTCTAGTGGAAATACCTCTCCTGATGCATCCTAGATTGCAGTAGCCTTTTTCACTGCTGCATTGCACTGGAGGCTCATAATCATCCTGTGGTCAACCGGTACACCCATGTCTTCTTTCTCCTCTGTTGCTTCCAACTGATATGTCCCCAATTTATAGCAAAAAATTTTGTTCATCCCTAAGTGTATGAGCTTGCACTTTGCACTATTAAGTTTCATTTTACTCCATTTCTATTACTCCAGTTTTTAAGGTCATCCAGGTCTTCCTGTATGATATGCCAGTCTTCTTTCATATTGGCAGTACTTCCCAACTTTGTGTCATCTGCAAATTTTATTAGCACGCTCCCACTCTTTGTGCCAAGGTCATTAATGAAAATGTTAAATAAGATTGTCCCAAGACTGATCCCCGAGGAACTCCACTAGTAGTCTTCATCCAGCCTGGTAATTCACCTTTCAGCTTGACCCATGGTAGTCTCCCCTCTAGACAGTTTGTTACCCACTTTTCTGTTCTCATTAATTGCCATCATCCCAATTTAACTACTAATTTCCCATGTGGAACTGTATAAAATGCTTTACTGAAATCCAGGTAGATTAAATCTACTGCATTTTCTTTGTCTAGAAAATTGGTTATTTTCTCAAAGAAAGAGATCAGGTTGGTTTAGCATGATCTACTTTTTATAAAACCATTTCGTATTTTATCCCAGTTACCATTTATCTCAGTCTTTACTCTCTCTTTCAAAATTTGTTCTAAGACCTTACAAACATCTGTCGGGGATGGTCTAGATAATACTTAGTCCTGACATGAGTGCAGGGGACTGGACTGGATGACCTCTCGAGGTCTCTTCCTATGATTCTATGACACAGTTGAGGTCAAACTAATGGGCCTGTCATTTCCCAGATCATTTTTATTCCTTTCTTAAATATAGGTACAATATGAGTGAGCTGGAAGTTCTTTTGGCAGACTGTCTTATACCATATACCCTATCTAAACTCTTACCTAAGATCGTGATTTAGCTTGATTTTTGTATGAAATTCTAAGTCTCCAGGAATCATAAGTTCCTAGGAGAAGCTATGCTCGATCTCAGCAAGCTAGGTCTAAACAAGATGTTAGTTACTACCTGAGCCGGAGTAAGAGTTCCTTAGTCACCTCAGTAGTTTATAGTATTTGCAAAGATAGCACAAGAGTTTCACCTCTATCTAGTGCTACTAGTGTTCCTGGACAGAGTGAGCTCATTCTACTGGGAGAGTAACTACTTTAGCTGCTTGTGCTCAAATGTGTATCAAATGCAGGACTGCCTTTCACAGTTCAGTTTAGACTTTTTACAAATCATTATTGTCTCAAATCTGGAGTCATACTGGATGTTTTTGGGGGGAAAACAGTCCTTCGGTGTGTGTTTGGGGGGGTTTATTTTGTTTTTGTTTTGTTTTTTTAATTGATCTTACTCCTTGGGACTGGCACTACTTGCCAGTCACTTACAGTGAGACTCTGCAGAGGCAGTTTCATAAAGAGAGATTTAACCAGTAACTGGGATTTGTAACTAATGCCTTTGGAGAGAGGGAGAGGCACTGTAGATTTGCAGTATCTATCTTACGGTAAAGAAGAAATGAGGGTTCTAAAGGAGCAGAGTTTCTAAAACCACAGCTTGGAATGCTCAAATTCCACACTCGGTGTTTGTGGGTTTGTGTCTCTTCTGTATAATGGCCTGTGGCTTGCAAGAAACAACTCCTCCAACAGGGACCTGCAGAGGCAATATATTCTGAATTCCAGGTACTATAGTTGCATGTAACCTACCTGTCAATTATCCTGTCAAATTGATTCCTATCCAAGGAATCAAGTGCTAGCTACACTCTAATATCTCTAATTTCATTTAATTTTGCATCTCCAAATATGTTTCATAAAGTTCTTGTTTAATACTTTTAGTTCTGATTCTCAGTTTAAGAAAGCTACCTTTTTTGGATTAGTATATCAGCCTAAATGTACAAAAGGTGAGAATAACTTCCTTCCATCCACAGAGCTTATAAACGGTATTAAAAAACCTAAATTGTTTAAATCTCTTGCTTGATGGGTGCATATAGAACTGTCAATATGAGAGCCCGTTGTAAGGTTAGACTGCTATTACAGTAGGACAAACTAGTTTACAGTTTAAATCCAGAACACTAAAGTAGGTCTGACAGTGATTTTTCTCATCTGAAAAGTGATTGTGTACAGATGGGAACTTCTTATTCAGTGGCTATACTTCCAGTGTGGTTAGTCATATCTGCTGATTTGAGTGACCAAAAGTAAGTCCTTTTTTTTAACTGCCTTTGACGTCTGTTAACTAAAAATGAGTGAGCTGAATTCTATACCTCCTCGTTCACCAACAGAATTGTTACCATCTGATTGGTTCCATCTGTGCAAGCAGAAGGGAGTGTGTGGAGAAGGGATGGTCCAGTGTTTAGGGCATAGCTTTGGTCTTGGGACACTTGGGTTCAATTTCCTGCTCTGCCACAGACTTTGTGTGACCTGGGGCAAGTCACCAGGCCTCTGTGCCTCAGTTCCCCCATCTGTAAAATGGGGATAAAAGTACTTTCTTAATTTACAGAGGTGATGTGAGGATAAATACACAAAGATTATGAGGTGCTCAGATACCGTGATGGTTGGGGCTATATAAACACCTAAAATAGAATAGAAAGATTTCTCTCTAGACCTAATTTGAAGACAGTAGAGTTGCATATACATCACTGAGGGCTTAGCTTTTTCTGCAAAATCTTCATTAATAGTGTTGACGTATGAAATAAGCTGAGTTCAGGTTTAGTCTGCAGGGCTCATGGTTAGAAACGTCTTTTTACTTGTAAACTGAGCATGGAATTAACAAATATCAAACCCCAAATGACATTTTTACACAATCGCTTTTCAGAGTAGAACTTCACTTTGAATTTCACACACACTTACATTTTACATATTCACACACACTTTGTACATACATTTGAAGTGCTTCATAATTTAAAACACTTAATTATTTTGTTTGTGATAAGTAATTGACTTGTATAGGTTATTGCCTTCAGGACATCACTGATTTCTTACCTCAATAGATATTTTCGTGCTACATTCTAGAAACTATTTGTAATAGTCCTGGCCTGTACTGCATGTCCAGTTATATTAATCTAATACTTTCTTTACATGTTTACTTCTCTTAACGTCATTCATGCAACCTAGTTGAGTTAGTATCACAACAGAACCAAGACTTAACAGGAAAAGGATAAATGGAATTCTTCTGCAGCTGTTGGCTCATTCCCTTCTTTTTTCTGTAGGATGCTGAAGACCTGGATAGAGAGGCTGGAGAGGAATTTCAGGAGGATACTGCAAAAGCTCAACCACAACAGGAAATAGCTTTTTCTTTGAAGACCATAAGCACTAGTGAACCAGCTGAGGTATGAATTTAAAAAAAAAAAAAGTTTTAGTTCCTATTTTGAAATACTCAAGATGAAAAACTGCATTGAAACATTTTGTTGACTTGTCTGCATCCTTAACATTACCATCACTTCAGGCTATGTGCTTTCAAATATGAAATAGGCGTGGAACGTTGATTAGGTGCACTTCTCCCTCCTTAATTTAAAGGACACGTCTGCTGACTCAGTAGACCTTTACCCTGTGTTTACTGTTCAAGTAAGCAAATATAACTGAATAAAGTATGCTTGCATTAACCTGGGGGTTTACAAAGTAATAAATCAGACCTCATATAAGAATGGGAGTGAGACCTGGATTATATTGTATTCTGGCATCCACATTAACAATTGTTAAATTTCAGTTACAAAATCTTTATTATTCTGGCTCTCTCAGTGAGCTATGTTGGCCCTTCAGATTCCAGTGTTGGTAGATAGAAAAAAACATCTTTAGACTAGTAAACCGAGCGGATTTGATGTGGGGAAGTAACTGAAACAAATAAGGTTCATTTTTGAAATCTGTACTTTCAGGGAATTTAATCTTGTATCTATTACATAATCAGTCTTAAAATGCGCTCCCATCTCAAGAATTGAAAAATTGAAGGAAAATTGCATGTGGAAGTTGCATGTAACAGGTGTGAAAAGAACTGTTTGTCATCTAAGTCTGTAAGTGCTCTGGCAGCCAGTTTCATCTCTCCGAAACAGCAAGAGATCTTTTGGTTGTGGGGGAAGAGAGGAGAAAGGAGGCAGACTTCTCTCTTCCCCCTCCCCCCTCTTTCTTTCTCCAAGCAGCAGGATCTTTAGATATTGTCACTGAATGATACTCATTCTCCAGAACAGGATCTCTGTGTCTGATAGTAGGCTGGAATCATGTTCAGTGTAGATGGCATTTATATATAAATTGAAAACATATGGCATACTTTACAAAATTTTGTTACACATAAATGAAATATTATTTAAAAGTTAAGTAGTCCACTAAAACTATGTAGTACTGTTGGTTTTGTCAATTTCTGTGGGTAAAAGATTCTTGTAGCTATGTAATGGCTAAAACTAAAAGTCACTGAGACTGCTGTTTGGGTGGTACAATTTCTTCTGATGGGTATATGATGTTTAACTTAGGTTTCAACTATGGCATGTAAAATTAGAATTTTTTTGAAACATTCCTCTAACAAATACAAAACATCATCGATTTACCACAGATAACAAGGTCTAAATGTCAAATAGTTATTTATTAGAATAACTTTGTAGCAAAGATCACAGATCGCCCAAAGGAAACAGATATAGTAAGATTTTTATAAAGAATCGAATTATTTTTTACATGAAAATATAATTCTGAAAATTATATTCAGGCACTACAGCTACCTAAAATATCATCCTTTTATGTGACTTTTTAAATACATCTTGAATGTTAAATATGCAGATTAAAAGCTGACTTTACCATTAAAAGGTCATTTAATCTATTTTGCCTGAAACAGAATTGATACATAACTGAATGATTGAAACTCTGCCTGAAGAACTAAAAAACTTTTTCTCTCTACATCAGTGACTTTTTCTGGAAAATGTTGACCTCTTTTATATTTGCCATTTAATTTTATATGCACTATGATTTGCTCCTGTTTCTGTGTTGGGCCCACAGTTGCAACTGATTTAGTAGAGAAGACTGGAATAATTTGAGAATTTAATTGAGATACAAAAGATTTCTAGATTAGGATCTGGAAAGCAGGGTTCGGAAGTACTTAAAAAATCCAGTAATTTTTTTCCTAAAAGCCTATCCATATTAGAAGTTTAGAACTCTCTTACTACAGGACTTCACAATTTTTTTTCACAAAATTAAGACCAGTGTACTAAAATGTTTATTTAATCAAAACTCTTGTTAAAAATTTTAGTCTTTCATTTTCTCTTATAAATTGATAACCTTGTCAGAATCTGACTGTTTTCAGCAGATTTTGTTCATTGCTCATGATTCTTTGTTTTTAAAAGAAGTCAATTCTGGTTTTGATATGAATGTTATCAAACAGACAGGCAGATTGTGTCCCACATGGAACCCTTATATGGATTGATTGGTGCACACTATTGCCTGGAGACTTAGGTTGCGCATATTGCTCTGAACCATCAGGTCTGTGCTGGTAGGCCCATATGCCTTCATGGAGCCCCATTGTATATGGGTTCCACGTGGGACACAGTCTGACAGCCTGTATAAGATTGCAGGATCAGGTCTGTTTACACAAATTTAAGAACATAATTCTTTTCTATAACAATTTTTCCCTTGAAGTTACAGCTAGGTAGCCTAGAGCTCGCACTGCGTCAGCTGGGCAGAGTTAAACACATGAGTGCCAAGTGGTCTAATATAATTTTAGTTACCAAGATTCCTCAGGGTGAGGTTCTAACATAGTGTAATTTTCCAATGTTGACAATGCAAGAGAGAAGCCTCCTTGCATTTTCAATTTTCTTGGCCATCTCTGAAGATTTGATCGGTACAGAGCAACTCCTCATATTCTTTTGTTTCAAGATGAAAATTTCTGAAAAGTTTCTGAAACAGTGAAGAAGGTCTCCTTTGGTAGTCAGTATTGAGTAAATGCCCATAAAATTAGAAAAGCAAAATAGAAAACTGTAACATAAGGTATGCTTCCTGAGTGCCCCAACAGAGGGGGAGAGCAGGGTTTGAGGACCTTCCTCTCCCCCTGCTGACATTACCAGCATCTTGTAGTGGGTAGGACCTGGTGGGAAAAGCTGTTGGAATCTAGCACTAGTCACTAATGGGAATTCATATATACACACCCTTTGAAACTGAGTAGTGGTGAGTTTCAGAAAATCTCATTGCTACTAGTTACGTACTAATAAATCAAATCAGGCACTAGTGTAATTATTCTCCTTTGAGTGATTGCACATGTGCATTCCACTCTTGGTGTCTGTGCACTCAGTGCTTCCCCTGCTACCATGCACCACTGTGTGCGGATATAAATGGTAGAGACGCCCCTACCCCACTCAGTTCCTTCTTACCACCCGTAAGGTGGGACCCTGTTCAGCACCAGAACAATATTCTCTCTCCGCTTTTGTGTACAATAGTGTACGTAATACTATTTGTTCTAGTTATTAGTATAATTCAGTTGTGTTCCCGGCCAATGGGAGGTGCGGGGGCAGTGCGCAGAAACATGAAAAATGTAGTCTAAAAAAAAAAAATTCCAAGTTTCATTTTGCTCCATGTGCATCAAATAGATAACTGTAGGGGATCTAATACAACTGGAAACAACTTCCAGTATGCCACATATCCCACTTCATATTTGTTATCAAAACACTAAAAGTGGATCACTTTTTCTGTTAGTTTTCATCTGAATTTCTTATTCTTAATGTTGCTTTACAGTAAGCCTTGTAATCAGTGTACACCGGAGTACAGCAAAGCCTAGAGCGCAGTACCTGTTGCAGGAGTAACTTAATCTTATTGTTTAGTAGATCTGGTCTGGACTGGCTCTTCACAGTCTTAGCCAATTTCTTTCTTGGCACCAAAATGGACCTGTTCTTCTTCGAGTGCTTGCTCATATCAATTCCAGTTAGGTGTGCGCGCGCGCTGCATGCACAGAAGTCGGAAAACTTTTCCCTAGCAGCTACCTGTCGGGCCGGCTGTGGAGCCCCCTGGAGTGGCGCCGATATGGCGCTCTATATAAGGCCCTGCCAGCCCGATCCCCCTTCAATTCCATCTTACCGCCCATGACCGTTGTTGGAACAGTGGTCTCTTGCTAGCAAGTGCTCCACTACTCCCTAGCATTCTCTTATCGTTGTAAATAGTTTCCTTTGTTAGCTAATCATTAGTAGTTATCTTAGATTAAGTGTAGTGGTTGGGGGGGTTTTCCCCTTCAACGAGTGCCCTGCGGGGCTCTGGGGCATGCTCTCCCAGGGCTTCAAACCCTGCAGTTCTTGCGGCAAGCCCATGCCTACGGGCGACCCCCATGACTCCTGCCTTAGGTGTCTGGGGGAGACTCATCAGGCGGACAAAATCAAAGGAGGCGAAACACATGGACCTCTTTAGTAGTAAAATTTATTCTACGGAGGGCCTCTCAGTTTGAATCGCAAACCAGCTTGTGGTTCTCAGCAGATACAGTTATAACTTGTGGTCTGCGATCCTTAAGTTCCAGGAACTCCTCCCATGTAAGTCCTGCATGGAACTGGGGGCCATCGCTGAGGAGGGCAAGCTGGTAGCCTGAACCTCCCTCCAGGGCTCCCTTGACGCCACGAACGCGGCAGCTCACACCTTGGCCTCCGGCATCGCCATGCGTTGGAATGCATGGCTCCAGTCATCCGGCCTCCCACCTGAAGTGCAACACATCATTTAGTATCTTCCATTTGACAGCCAGGGCCTGTTCACTGAGCAAACTGACTCTCGTCTGCATACCCTGAAAGACACAAGGAACACCATAAAATCCTTGGGCATGTATACCCTGGCCACTCAATGCCGTTTAAGCCTCAGCCCCTGCAACAGCGCCCCTTCCTGCCTAGACCTAGGCAGGACTTCTCCCGTAGGTGAAGCAGGTACCCATGGTGTAGACCATCACGCCCTCCTTCGGGACAGAGCCAGGGCCAATCCAACCACCGCCCCCCCCCCCCCCCCCCCCCGGGCCCTAAGCGCCCATTTTGAAGGTGTGCTCGAGGACGGACTACCAATGCAAAACCCAGCCAGCTATCCCTTCCTGAACCATCTATCCCGTTTCTACCGTGCTGGGTCCCTTATTACATTGGACCATTGGGTCCTTCGCATGATAGAGGCGGGATATTCTATCCACTTCCGGTCTATCCCACCCTCCTTCCCCGTCCCTCTTCAGGGACCCTTCTCACGAGCAACTTCTCATCCAGGAGGTACAGGCAATCCTCGCCCTAGGAGCAGTGGAGGAAGTGCCTCAATTGCTCAGGGGCAAGGGTTTCTACTCGCGCTACTTCCTCGTTCCCAAGGCAAAAGGAAGCTTAAGGCCCATTCTGGACCTCAGGGAGCTCAACAAGTACATCGTCAACCTGAAGTTCCGCATGTTCTCCTTGGCCACGATCATCCCCTCTCTGGACCCAGGAGACTGGTATGCCGCCCTCGATATGAAAGACCCCTACTTTCACATCTCAATCGCCCCGTCCCACAGACGTTTTCTCCGGCTCGTGGTGCACAAGACTCACTATCAGTTCACAGCCCTCCCATTCAGCTTATGCACAGCCCCTCGCGTCTTCACCAAGTGCATGGCGGTCGTGGCGGCTTTTCTTTGCCGTCATCACATTCACGTGTTCCCGTACCTCAACAACTGGCTTATTCGGGGTTGATCTCACCAGCAAGTCCAGTCTCAGGTGCAGTTAGTCATGGACACATTTGACTGCTTGGGCATCATGCTGAACGCCAGCAAGTCCGTACTCTCACCGACCCAGACAATAGAGTTTATGGGAGCAGTCTTAGACACGAACCAAGCTCGGGCTTTCCTCCCAGAGGCCCGGCATCTAGCTCTAACAAACATAATCACCAACCTCTGCAGGTTCCCCACCACCACGGTGAGGCAGTCTCTCAAGCTGCTGGGTCACATGGCGTCCTGCACCTATGTGTAGTGCAACACGCCAGACTACGTCTCAGACCCCTACTGATGTGGTTGGCGTCTGTATATCTACCGGGCCATGACAACCTAGATATGGTGCTTACGGTCCTGAGCCCCACGCTCATTTCCCTGCGCTGGTGGCTGGACCCTCAAACGGTGGGGTCCCGTTTCATCCTCCTCAACCCACCCTGACTCTGGTCACGGATGCATCCGCGCTGGGATGGGGGGCTCACCTCAAAGACCTGACAACACAGGGTCTGTGGCAGGAAAACGAGCTAACTCCATATCAGTATCAAGGAACTCAAGGTGATCCGCCTTGCATGTCAAGTGTTCCTTCCCCACCTACGAGACTGTTGCATGGAAGTTCTGACAGACAACACCACGGCCATTTTTATCTGAACAAACAAGGCGGAGTCTGGTCATCGCAGCTCTGCCACGAAGCCCTTCTTCTGAGAGAATTCTGATTAGCTGTCGGAGAAAAACTGTTCTCACTCTTTGGTTAGTTGCAGCAAAATCAGATACTTTATTCTCAAGCAATTGCATAGAGGGAGAGAGTGCACTAGAACACAGGGTCTCCCCCTCCTAGGCAGGTCTCTCTACAGGTAAACAATTACAGCAAGCATTTATACCTTTTGTTACAGACAATAATAAGCAACAGCTGCATTTTGTTTATACATAGGTCATCCTGATATCTTATTTTTCTCACTTACTTAGACTCTAGTCTACATTCCATATTATCTACACAAGGTCGCAACAACTTCTCACACAGTTCTTTCCCACTCACCTCACACAATCCTCGCTTCTACAAATCTTGCGTTTTTAGGGTTACAGTTAGCCTGACTCTTGCTAACAAAGACTGTTTGCATTTGAAATTCCCTTCCAATCCCTGTCAGGCCTTGCTCTGCTTCCATATAGCCCACTCCATCACTCTCCAAGCTTCGTACCTGCCGGGTGTTCAGAACATGCTGGCAGACAGCTTGAGCAGACGCTTCCTCACGCACGAATGGTCGATTCGCCCGGACATCATCTACTCTATCTTCCGCACCTGGGGGTTTCCCCAAATCGACCTGTTCGCTTCACGGACCAACAGGAAGTGCCCAGCCTTCTGCTCCTTCAGGGGTCACAGTCCGGGCTCGATCGCGGACGCTTTCCTGGTCTCGTGGTCGGGCCAGCTTCTCTACGCCTTTCCGCCATTTCCGCTGATCCACAAAGTACTTCTCAAAGTACTCCTGGAAAGCTGTAAACCCTCTACCAGACTCACTTATGAAGCTAAATGGAAAAGGTTTTCCACCTGGTGCGCCCAGCAGCAGGTATCCCCGCTCCAAACTCCGATACCCTGCATCCTGTACTACTTGATGCACTTGTAAGACCAACATCTCGCCTTCAATTCCCTTAAGGTTCACCTCACGGCCATTTCAGCATTCCATTCAGGAGCGGCGGGACACTCAGTGTACGCACACCCAGTCGTGCGGCGCTTCCTGAAAGGTTTGGAAAAGATCCATCCCCCGATGAAACCTCCCGTGCCAGCCTGGGACCTGAACTTGGTTCTCTTCTGTCTGATGGGACCTCCTTTCGAGCCACTGGCTTCCTGTTCACTCCTCTACCTTTCCTGGAAGGTCGCCTTTCTAGTGGCCATTACTTCGGCACGCCGGGTTTCCAAACTACGAGCTCTCACATGTGAACCACCTTATACCATCTTCCACAAGGATAAAGTTCTGCTAAGGCCTCACCCAGCCTTCCTGCCAAAAGTGGTATCTCGTTTCCATGTAAGCCAGGACATTTTCCTGCTGGTTTTCTACCCGAAACTGCATGCCAACCTTCAGGAGCAGTGTTTTCATTCACTGGACGTTAGAAGAGCTCTCACCTTCTATATAGACCGCACAAGGTCATTCCGTAAGACGACCCAACTGTTCGTCGCCATCGCGGAATGGAAGAAGGGCACTCCGGTCTCTGCCCAGTGGATATCTTCATGGATTACCGCATGTATCCATACCTGCTACAATCTGGCAAAAGTCCCTCCGCCTGCTGTTACGGCTCACTCCGCAAGGGCTCAGACATCGTCTGTGGCCTTTCTGGCAAATGTGCCCCTTCAGGACATCTGCAGGGCTGCCACATGGGCCTCAGTGCATACCTTCACGTCACACTACGCCATAGTCCAGCAATCCCGCGATGATGCGGCCTTCGGCAGGGCTATTCTTCAGTCGGCACTACCTTGACTCCAACCCCACCTCCAAGGTAAGGCTTGGGAGTCACCTAACTGGAATTGATATGAGCAAGTACTCGAAGAAGAAAAACAGTTACTCACCTCTTTGTAACTGTTGTTCTTCGAGATGTGTTGCTCATATCTATTCCATTCCTCCCCACCTTCCGCTCTGTCGGAGTAGCCGGCAAGAAGGAACTGAAGGGGGGTCGGGCCGGCAGGGCCTTATATAGAGCGCCATATCGGCGCCACTCCAGGGGGCTCCACAGCCAGCCCGATGGGTAGCTGCTAGGGAAAAGTTTTCCGACTTCCATGCACGCGGCGCGCGCACACACCTAACTGGAATAGATATGAGCAACACATCTCTAAGAACAACAATTACAAAGAGGTGAGTAACCGTTTTATCAGTGTGGTTGACTATCCGTGATGGACAGCACTGTCCTGGCTGAATGACACTGTTGTCCAAGTAATAATGAGGCTGCTTTTTCAGCTGCGTATTGGTGAGTCTGCTGTAGACTTGCTTTGTTTATCCTTGGTTGGAGGGTACTGAAAATAATCTTGTACTCTTGTTCATCTTCACCTAGGGGTGGGGAAGGCATACAGAAGAATGGATTGCAGTATCAGTATGCTGATGATACATAACTATCCCATTTTATTAACTCATTCTTGACTGTCATCCAGTGAGCAGACTTTCTAGGTAACTCTTATTATGATGAGAAAACTGGTTAAAACTCTATCCAAAAGAAGACTGAGGGTAGTGATTATGGTTTTAATCAGTTTGACAGATGTGCCTGTCTTTTCTGGAGACTACGGAGGGTGTTGGTAAAATAAGTCAGAGAATAGACAACCCTCCTGCTTTCTGAGCCTGGACATACTGTTGTGGTTATTACCATCTGACAAGTCCCTCCCTGTCTGCAAGGCTGACCTGCCTCCACCATCCATAACTTTGTGAAATCTAGACTAGATTACTAGGTGCTCCATAGTTTGGCTTCCTTTGAAATTGATTTACAACAAGCTGCAAAATGTGGCCTCTTAGGGTACATCTACACAGCAAAAAAGACCTAGGGCAGTGAGTCTGAGTCTGGGTCAACTGACTTGGGCTTTTGCTGCAGGGCTAAAAATAGCAATTTAGACATTAAGGATTGAGCTGGAGACTGGGCTCCAAGACTCTCCCCACTCACTGAATTTCAGAGCCCAGGCTGCACCCAAAGTGTCTACATTGCTAGTTTTAGCCCTGCAGTACAAGCCCAAGTCTATTGACTTGGGCTCTGCTGCAGGTGTGTTTTGCTAGGTAGATGTACCCTTACTTGCTACTCACGATAGCAAATGGAATTGAGTCAGTCGTGCTCATCCTTTGGGACCTGCTCTAACTCATGGCATTCTACCGGATTCAATTGGATATCCTTGTATATAAAGACTTCCATAACTGAGAAATTATTCTTAGCAATGTGGGTATTTCTTGTAAGAGTTTACTATAAGGTTCCCATAAAGTTTTTTTGATTATAAGGTGCCCAGATGTCATGACTGGGCATGATATAAATCAGTAGATATAAAATCTAAGCCCTATGTACTTGAGTAGTACATAGGGCTTATGATCTTGGTTTATGATCTTGCCTGTCCGTTACAATCAGTTTGTTTGTCCCTAGACTCAGTCGTCATGGGGCTGAAGGCAGACCTTTTCTCAGTAGTCTGACAGTTGCCTTGGTAGCGTCAGGCTAAAGCAGCTTGGACTTATCTGTAACCACTTTTTATAGAGACCCTACATTGTCTTTTCATCTGTTACTCAGTCTCTCCCCTATTCCTTAGGATTTAAGTCCTTTTTAGTCAAGTGGTTTACCCTGAAAGTTGGAGGTTTTTTTTTTCGTGTGCCATATTCCTTTTTGTTCTGTCTGGTGTTTGGGGTGGCTACCTTTCTGATCTTTGTGTTTTGGCTTGTATTTTATTGTGCTTGAATCCAGATAAGTGCCATACAAACAGGTTACATAAAACGGTTTTACTTAAAATACAAGTGCTGCCTGCAATATTTGAACATGTGTATCTCCAAAACAGCATGCAGTAATTAAATTTGCTTCTTTTAAATACTATAATGTAGCTAATGGGATAATGCTATAAAGTATCTTTTCATTAGGCCATTATACAGTGGTCACCATTAAAATCTCACAAATTTTGCAAGTATGTAATGTTATCGTAGTAGTATATGACTGTACAGACATGGTATTGTGAATACTTAAGCAACATTAACTAGACACTTTCTGATTACTGTAGAATGTGTGATCTTATGAACCTTGTAGTAATTGGAGTTATGCATAGTCCTGCTTAAATGATCGATTGTATTACTATGAAATAAAAGTATGTCATATTTCACAGTGCACTATGCAGCTGTAATAAATACATTCCTGTAAACTAGATCAAATTCTTTCTATCCTTTGGGTTATTTTTCCTTTCTCCTCACCCCAGTTACTTTGACTAGAGGAATGAAATGGCCTAGTATCCCCTTAAACATTTATTCAAACTAATTCATTTTTTTCCACTAGAGGGCAGCCATGATCTTATGACTCTGTTGGTAAAATTTGACAAGACATTAATCGTAGTTTAGATTTGTTTTCAGTATTATCCTTTCAGAAGACCTGTAAGTATTCAACCAGAAATGCCAGTGCTTAAACAATTCTTAATATTATATAATCTATACTTGACCAAATTAATCCAAAAAATGTTTGTTTCAAAATAGCCTGAGGAGACTCCTCCACTTGCTGTTTCTACTGAGCCATCTGTAATTGTATCAGAGAGTGATTCTGACAAGATCCCTTCCCAAGTGCCACAGATGCTACAAGAGACAGATGTTTCCAGTCCCAATATTAAGCAAAACAGTGTGCCTCCTCCACAAAGTAAGTAACACTCAGTATGAAGATCAAATCATGCTGACTTTTTTTCTGTTAAATTTACATGCTTAATAACTGGAGTATTATTTAACCATCTGCTGGGTGCGGGGAAGGGAGAGAAGGAAGATCTATATTTGGCAAATGCACTAGCTTTTTGCTGTATGGAAACCTGGATTCAAATCATTTTTGTATCACAAATGAAACTGGTGTCTAGCATTTTCGAGTCCCTACTGGACGCTTGTATCAAGCTGTTGGAATATGAACAATTCAGCATACTTGATAAATTTTGCTTACTAAAGTCAGAACTAGAGATTCGTGTTATGACTAAGATCTTTGGCAGACTTATATGAAAAGCTTGTACAACACCGCCCTGTCTTCTTACTAACTGTAAGAAGTGCTATTAGTCTTGATTATCTTTTCTATTTTGGAATTTATAAGGGGCCAATCACTATAGTGTTTAAGGACCAGCCTTGTTGAAAAACATTAACAGTTTTTTTTCTCCCTTTGGATTGAGCAAATTTGAGTATTAATGCATAAGTGATAGATTGTAGTTCAGAATGTTTCAGTGAATTGTAGTAGTCATGAAAGAGCAAGTGATAACATGGGAGTAGTTGGGTACTGGGCAGGTGGATGTGGCATATGGCTTTCTGCCATATGCACCTCAGCCTAAACTATTGGTGGTGGTATGGTTTTTGTTTGCATTGTGCTAATTAGTACCTAGTGGCCCCAAACCAGGGATCAGGAACCTGTTCTACTAAGTACTGTACTCATATGTATCAAAAAGATGGTGCCTACCTCAAAGAGCTTGCAGTGTAAGTATATGAGGGGAGCCAACTGATGGATACAACAAATGCGGAGGGGGAGAGTACAAGGTGACAGTGAGATTGTGATTTGTGTATTTAAAGTGTCTAGAAAAGAACAAGCTAGTACACTAGACCACTGTCACTTGAGTACTAAAAATTTAGAGAATCCTAACTTAGCTACAAAAGGGCTGAAAAGCTTACTGTTGTGTAATAATTTGAAAGATTCCTAAATGTTTTAAAGCACAAAACCAGAGCCCATCATGTGAGAGGAATTTAAGTAATAGACTATTTTAAATTTAGGTTGTCATCTTTTGCATGGCTGATCAAATTGTACTTGACCTGTGGGGGGGTGGGGAGTAGAACTTTGCAAAAACTGCTTGAACAGTACATGCTATATTTCTGCATAACTTCATCGTAAATTAATGTGAAGTGTACTGAATTAATATTTTTGAAGTGAATTGTGCATAAATGTCCTGAACCTTTTACATGGGTTTCATTTTGTTTTTTGTTACAACTTTTTTAGCCAAGTCTGAAGATAGCTGGGAGTCCCCAAAACAAGTTAAAAAGAAGAAAAAAGCAAGAAGGGAAACGTGAATTTCCTGAGATGGACGTGTGTTGGTGAAACGCTGTCATGAAGATTATGCTGTTTATGCAATAATTTGTGAACATGTACAGAATTTTATATATTTCAACTGATTTTTAAAACAGAACTGCTGTGAACACGACCATCTTTAAAAAGGAATCAAAGGAAATTGTGATAGAGAGAGCAGCAGAAAGTGCTACAGTGCTGGAAGATGCTTTGAAGAGTCTTTTTTTCCCACTGTAAGGGAAAGATCTTTAAAAAAAAAAAAAATTAAAAAAAACCTGGTTTTACAACACAGTGCCCTGTTTACAACAGATTATGCCCTATCTCATCTGCAGCTGGGAATAAAGTATTGATTTTTTTTTTTTTTTTAAGAAAGGGTTGTCTGTAAAATAGTTGTCTATAAAATAGGTGGTGTTTCTTGCATCTCTTTTGAGTGATGCATAAGAAACTGAGATCTACCATTTGATTTTGCTTCATGCCTAAATCAAAGTGCTTTGATTAAATACATAATCTGCCATATTTTTACAATATGCTGGTTAGCCAAGCATGCTAACCATTAAAGGAATCACAAGTGCAAATAAAATCATTAAATAAAAATCCATTTGTACAGTTCAACCTTCATGGTTTATTATAAAAAGTTAAAGAAAATAAAAATTGGTGGGCTAAAAGGCTGAGAATGTGATTGCTGAAACTTGAGTATGGTTCATGAAGTTATTTTTGATAGCCTCTATTACATTACTTGAATTGTTCAAAGTAACAGTATATTTTAATTAAGAATGTGGCAATGTGCATAAAATCAGTTCTATTGTTTTCTACTTTATCCTTTATTCCTTTTATTTTGGGGTTGGTAGGTTGACTCATTTAAAACTCATCCCTGATCATTTTTAGACTCTTAAAATAAAATTCATATTTTCCTTTCCCCTTATCATTTATTAATTACCTTTCCCTTTGTTAATTTTTTTTTAAAGCAAGATCAGCTGTTTTCATTCACTAACTGTACAGGACTTTAAGGATTTGGTGGAGAATGAAAGAATGGCTTCAGACAGCTTTAATTGACATTGTCAAGACCACCAGTTATCAGGAATACATTTTTTTTACTGCCTTAACCTGTAGTATGTAGAATATGCATCTAGACTTCTTGAAGGGGATTAGTGTTTTTATAAGAAATTCCATGCAAGTGTAGCAGTTGTAAAATAAAGAATATTTCCCACTTGAAACTGTTGATTAAAATAGTGTTTGAGAATTGTCCTTATTTTCAGGCACTGTGTAATTGCATCGTATCAAAGTGGCAGGTTTCTTTGTATCTATAAATGTGCATGCTCAGCCATGTACACTGTAAATAGCCTTTCCAAACTTGTGTTTGATAAGGACCATAATTAACATCACTTATTGAATTCTGGTAAAGAGCCATGATTTATTTCATGTGATTGACTTTGTTGGTTTTTGTGTGGCAAAGAAATGAAGCTGTAACCAATGGTACTGATCAGCCATCCACTATTATCTTATACAGGACTGCAGTTTGATAGTATTTACTTGCAAGACAAGAATAGTTAAAGAAACAAGCTGATTTTAATTGTACTGAAGACATGCCTTACTAATTGACAGCTTTCCTAATAAATGAATACTAACTTATACAGGTATCAATACCTATGTCAAGAACATGGCAAATGTGTTTATATGTTCAAAAGTTTTGTTTAATTCAATGACATTTCTAAGTTGATTTGTTTAAAATAAATTGAGCAAATTGATAATATTGTTTTATTTACTGGAAGGGAGTAACGTTTAAGCCTTGATGCCTATCCAGGATTCCATGTAAACTGAACTGAAATACAGTTTTCCACAGGAATTTTTAAAAAGGGAATGTTAAAAATGAAATCATGTAAAGTGCTATTGCTTGTAAATAACATTTTGCTTGCTTTTTTTAGTAAGTGTGACACATACTTTACCTGTTTTAAATTTAGGTTTATAGTGAATGTCCAAAACTGTTTTGCATGGTTCCCAGTCTCTACACTTGGCTAGAAGTGGCATTCTGAGGAGGGGTTTGAGGACCTTAAGTAATGATGTTTCCCAAAAAAGCTTTAAAAATTGGATGACTTAAGTGTTATATTTTTTCGTCTCTCTTGACAGAGGGAGTTGACTGCTTAGGGTTGCCAAATAAGTCCTTGAATCACTTGACATCTTAATAAAACTTGTTGCAAATAAAGCAGACTTGCTGCTAAACAAACTGCTGTTCCTAATTTATGCACATTAATTTTCTTCTGCCCAGTCTTAACTTCAGAATGCCGTCCTCTTAGCAGCACTCCCAGTCATTTTTTCACTAGGAAGTATATGGATTGATTGTCTTGGAAAATTGGACACTAATCTTATTTGACAAAAATGGCCCCAGAGGAAGATGAAATTTGTCTATGAATGGAAGTTTAAAAATATCTACTTATTGCTTTTCTTTTACCCAAGTAATGAATAGTCTTAATGATAAACTACACCTGGAGCAGAGAGAGAAAAGAATACAGTTTAAAGAAATGAAGATGCTCGTTTTGCTGAATGTTGTGGAATGTTTTCATAATTGAATCTAATGTATTGTTCTTTGTAATATTTCCCAAATGGTTTATATACACAACTTTACAGAAATTGTGGTTGTGATGTATAAGTGGATAGTTGTTGCATGGTTTAATTTCTTTTTTTCTTTTAGGGAAAATGTACAGAATTCCTAGTGCTTTGTTACAAAGCTAGCAACCTGCAAGTTGGTTCAAGGTGGATGAAAACTGTATTTCTGATATCTCCTTTCATAAACTTAAAGGAAAACTTACAGTAGAAAAACCTTATGAAAATATTTACCGAAGAATGTATACATTAAAAATGAATTTTCAAAACGGTTTATAGAAATGCCATTAGTATCACTATTTCTCTTGGAATTTTCTCATTGGAAGCTGCCATATTACCAGTAGTTCCCCATCTGGAAGCCTGATCTGAGGAATAGGTCTTGAGTGAATGCATGACTAAAGTAGACTTTCAAAGTTAGTAAACTGCTTTATGGCTAATGTAAATGGTAAGTAATTAAATTACTCAGAAGGTTCCCAGTTGAATAAGGTAATGTAAAACATGTTTGGAATTCTTGTAGTCATGTATTCAAGTTTCATTTATATTCCACATCCTAATCTGCATACTACTGTCAAGAGGGCAGATCTTTATTTGTTGTTTTTTTTTAATTTTTTCTCTTCAGCCTAAATATACCAGTCTAGAGAGTGGACAGTATGATGAAGATAGGAAAACAAAACTTTGATGTTAGCTATACAACATGGATTAGCCCAACAGTTCATACCAGCTGAGTTCCCATCTTCATGCAGGTGAATAATTTACACCTCCATTTGAGCTGTGGAGTTCTGATTATCAGGTTTTTAGCCGTGGATTTAGTCAATATTAGTTAAGGGTTCACTTGTGAGAGTCCCTTGAACTTTCTGTACAGTCATTCACCTATTTTTCTTGCTACCTTTCAGAGGCAGTGATTACTGTCCAAGTGGATAGTGAGTTCCCAATTCTTTTAGTGGCCTGGAGCCAAGGGAACCAGCTGAAGGAACCTTGGGAAAATGAGGACAGACAGCACGTGGCTCCCCAGATGTTGCTAGATCCTCTCTGTTAACAGAACACTAAGTCCAGCAGTTCTTCTGACTTTTCTGTCCTGTTGTGAACATGCTCATGCAGTGGAAAAAATAAATCCTTTTTCAGGGGCAGCCTTCTGAATATTATCCTAGTCTATTTTGTACGGCAAGTTGCTCTGAATATTGATTTACACAAGCACAGAACCCCAAAACCCAACAGTCTGCCAGTCACTTTAAACCTGCTCATGTTCAATCATAGCTATACTTGCTGGCACTAGAACTCATTTTAACAAAGAGAGCCTAACCATATAAAGGGTCTCCCTCTCAACTTACATACCTGTTGACAACTTTGGTTTTTAAATACTTCCCCATTGTACTAAGCTGATTTTTCTAGTGAATTGAAGTACTTTTGCTTCTCCAGTGGAACCAGGATGTGTTCAGTGTTTCAGGCTAAACTTCTAGTACAACAGTGTACAGTGTTCTGAAATCCTTTAAAACAAAACAAAGCAGTTTCAGCTAACTTGGGTTTTTGCTACTCATGGCTCAATTATGGATCAAAACTCTCTGGCAATCTCAGATGAGGATTTGTGCAGCTCAAGCAATTGTAGCAAGTAGTCTCTTACCCTAAATTTACTCAGTATGTCACTTTCAGCACATGCTGGGGGAGAAGGTACAGTTCAGTAAGGACTCAACCACTCACATTGAACTCTTAAGGGGAGCTGGGACCTAAAGGGGCTCCAGGTGTTTGCCCAGGCATGGACTCCCTTGTCAGACTTTGCTGCTGAATGTTTCACTTAGCTACTCCATGAAATTTACCTTGGTGCAATTATATTTGTTCCTTCCCATTTCAAAGTTCTAATCTTGCAAGTCGCTGTGTTACTTGGGCACCATGATTCCCACATGCTTGTCTGACTGGGGGAGGTGTCAATCCTGTTAAGGTGCCAATAGATACCAGCACAGGAGCAGACCACTGTTCGGCACAGTGGATTTGGGGGTCACTGTGGCACTTTAAACTGACAGCATTGTTAGTGGGCTATCAAATGGTGTTTAGGCTTCTATCCAAAGGATAGCACTTATATGACCATCCATCTCTAGACAGCTAGCTAATACAAGCAAAATCATTTTCAGGTATCACCCAAATTGTCAATGCAGTTTGGTCCTTGGAAGCTCATGCTGGGTTATAAAGGCAGTCAGAAGCGAGCCATCCCACCTCATGTGCTGCTGTAACTGGGAACTAGGCTACATTCTTGAGCACCCATCACCAGTCTTGTGATGGAGTGTCTGTCATTTTGCTATAATCCGAGCTATTGAACACAATGAGAGTCTGAGCCTCAGCCAGAGTGACTTTAAAGAGTGGGAACTGTCACGTGGTGAGCTTCCTTGATAATGATGGGAAATGTAGGTGCAAGTGACGTAGTAGTCACCCAGCTCAATGCTCTATCTGTGGTTGTCCATATCTTCACCCATGTGACTTCAAACAGGCATATGCCATTTCCATCTGATGAATAGAGAAGGTCCTCCAGAAAACATCCACATCAATGGATAAAGATTGCTCTGGTAGTTCCAAAGTGGTCCGGGAGACCTGTCTATCTAGTTCTCATAAACCTAATCCTCAGTTTATGCCATCCATCTTCCTCAGGCAGGATCTGTTTTCCTGTGGCCAGTGTTACATCCCCTACAGCTTTGGAGGAGAATGTTTTTTGGGAGTAGGGAATATGCACTGTTACACACGTGATAAATTACTACTTGTGCTGATGTGCTTTCAGGTGTTTTGGGGGCCTACTGCATAAAGAAACCCTTGTATTTGTTTCATCTTGAAGTTCCTAACTTACCTCCAAAAGAGGCAATAAGTTTGCTAGTTGCCCGTAGATTCAAGCTGTGGCCATCTGATGGGTAAAAACATCCCTCTGGCTGAGAACCACTGAAGAATTATCCCAGTTTCTTAACAAAGTTGACAAGCTTAAACCAGACTTATAATTCCTTGCATGCCTTACCTTATCCTGAATGCTTTCATGGTTTCTCCTTTTCAGTCCATAAGCTAGATACTGGAAAGATTTCTGATCCTAAAATGATCTTTTAGTGGCCATCTCCTCAACCATGTGAGTTGAACAGTTAGAGCATGTCTACAGTGCTGCTGGGAATGAGCCTCCCAGCCCAGGTAGACAAACTCATGCTAGCGGGGCTCAAGCTAGTGCATTAAAAATTGTGTGTGGACATTGTGGCTCCAGCAGAGGCTTGGGCTAGCTACCCAAACTCAGACTTGGTTGGCAGGAATGGGGTGGGGGGAGCATGAGAGCACGAGCCACAATGTCTGTACTGTTATTGTTAGCATGCTAGCTCAAGTGGTGCTGCTGAGAGTCTACCCGCACTAGGAGGCTTGCTCCCAGCTGCAGTGTACATGTACCCCTAGAGACCCTTCTCCCTGCAGGTACTTAACTTACTAGACAACCTGGTGAAGACACTACCTCTAGTGTTTGCCTTCTTAGTTCCTTTTAGCTATCTTTTCTCTCCCAGAAACAAAACAGATACTAAACATGAGAAGGCTATGAATTTGAATGAAAATACTGGTTTCCTAAAAGACGTCTATAGTTTCTATAACCAGATCTGAGATTCCATCAGGATGCCTGTGTTGCCAAGAATATACCCAGGCAGCAGGTTCGAAATAAACAAAAGGAAGTATTTCTTCACACAACGCACAGTCAACCTGTGGAACTCCTTGCCAGAGGATGTTGTGAAGGCCAAGATTATAACAGGGTTCAAAAAAGAGCTAGATAAATTCATGGAGAATAGGTCCATCAATGGCTATTTGCCAAGCTGGACAGGGATGGTGTCCCTAGCCTCTGTTTGCCAGAGGCTGGGAATGAGTGACACGGGATGGATCACTTGATTACATGTTCTGTTCATTCCCTCTGGGGCACCTGGCATTGGCCACTGTTGAAAGACAGGATACTGGACTAGATGGACCTTTGGTCTGATCCAGTGTGGGCGTTCTTATGTTCACCAGCATGCTCTGTACCAGGTCAGTGGCTACCTTCATTGGCAGAAAGAAGGCTTCTCGAAAACTGTGGGGCTGCTATCTGGCTTTGCATGCATTTTTTTTCCTTCTGTTGCTACAACTTTTATATATGTCACAGCAGAGTGGTAGGTGGATCCTGCACACAGTTGTCCCACGCTCATTTTATATACTCATCCTATGTCTGTTCTGGCCTTATGTACTTCTAGGGCAGTTCCCTGGTGTCTGGACTGGCTTATTTGGATATGGGTCACACTTATTTCCCCTTAGGCTAATCCAGATACCAAGTTTGTTCTGATGATGCGGAATGAGGTTCTTTGGGAGCACCCTCTGTGGTCAAAGGTGTTTCTTTTAATATTTTATTTAAAGATTGTTTCATATGTTTTTCTCGTGGTTTTAGTGTGAGCAGTTCTGATGATGAATGCAGTCAGGTTTGTGTCTTTGCCTTCTAGCCTTTTATTTAGAATGTTCATTTTTTATGGGTTTTTTTCTTCCTTTTGATGGTTTTCCCTGTTTGACAGCTTTCAAAAGCATTTATTCAGCTGGGGCAGTTCATATTGTAAAGGGATGGTTTCCCAAAGTTTTGCTTTTTATTTTCTCCACCTGCTACTAGGAAATTGTATTACCAGGCATCTTGATTGGAGTATTATTGGACCAAGAGAACCTACATTAAGTAGTATGTATTTGTATGTATGTATTTTAAATGGTTGAGGATATTTACACAACTTTGGACTATAGGCTTGATTGGAATATCTCTTAATACCACATTGCAGTTTCCCTTTTCTGACTACCAGAGAGCTCTAGAAACTATTGTAAGAATTAAACACTTCATATTATATCAGAATATACCTTAAGACATTTTGCATTCCAATAAGAAATGGACAGAAAAGCCTCTTTTAATAAAAACAGATGAAATCTTGGTCCTGTTAAAGTCCATGGCAGAGCTCCTGTTGACTTCAATAGGGCCAGGTTTCCACCCCAGGTATTTAGGCCAAACAGCATCTGGTGTTTCTGAATAGAAAATACAGATACGCTCACAAATATTTGCCATCTGGATACTGAGCTGTGGAGTTTTTGTGGTATGTTTTAATGATATTGGTACTTGAACCATCTTAGTTTTCTAACAAAACCAGTTTAAGTTCTACTGGGGAATACAAGATAACTTGCCCCATCTATTTAACATGGTTTGAATCCTGAACCGGAAGTCAAACGAGATGTTAAGAATTGAATAAGAGATTGATTCCTCTGATTCTTTATAAGCTTGCAGTCTGATTTAAGGTAAGTGCGCGTATGTAACTTGAGTGAGACCCTTTGACACTCTGTGCTATTTACCCTCAAAATGAACTAAGTTGTTACTGCACTTGTGTATTAGCAGATGGTTACAAGTATTTATGAAAAGTGACACTGATATGAATGAAAGCAATCAGTTGAAATAGTTATTGTGTTTACAGATAAGCTAATAAAGCATACATGAAACAGGAAAATACCTATTCAGGTAGTAATGATTGTAACCAGTAAACCATTGTATGATTAGTCTAATTCCAGAGAGTTTAAAAAGTCTTATAATGCAAGTGTCTTAAAATAATTTGTGTTGATTAGTTTTCCTTAGCTCTTTGTTAATTTCATTCAATTACATTTTGCTTCCCTATAGCCCAGAAATTCTTTACTTATTTTTCAGCAATTGATTCATTTAGGGATTTTTGTTGATATAGCAGATTATTTTTGTTGACACTAAATGATTTAAAGGAAACTGTGCCTCAGCTCAAGAATATAAAAGTTTGCAAGATAATTCACTCATGGTGAGAAGTGCTTCTTAAGGAAAATAGGTATTTCTGATTCTAATGCTGAACTCAACCACATTGCTGAAAAGTGGTGAATTTAATTATGGTTGTATGACAGTGCATTGTAAGACTGTAAACTACTTGAGCATAGTATCAGAGGGGTAGTCGTGTTAGTCTGAATCTGTAAAAAGCAACAGAGGGTCCTGTGGCACCTTTAAGACGAACAGAAGTATTGCAGCATAAGCTTTCGTGGGTGAATGCTTGCGCCTGATGAAGTGGGCATTCACCCACGAAAGCTTATGCTCCAATACTTCTGTTAGTCTTAAAGGTGCCACAGGACCCTCTGTTGCTTTTTACTTGAGCATATTTGACAAACACTTAAAACTATTATTTAAAACTCATCTTTGGACTTTTAAATAACTAATAAAGATTGATAATTGGTTTGCACTGCCCCTTTGACTGTTAGCCATCCTACTGAAAAATATTATGTTATATGTCCGGCTCTAGGATCAGAAACTAATTACATTAAAAACTTTAGTCGGGAGGGGGAGAGGGGAGTCGAGAGCTAATTTATGTATAGTCACAAATAGTCCTTACCACCCTTTGAATTTTGTAAATTGGGTTGAAAGTGAAAATCAGTTTTTAATTTTCCTCTTTTTTTAAAAAAAATCTGGCAATATTAGGATTATTTTGAATATTTTCTTCCTTTTTTGCTTGAGGTCTTTCTTGGAGGACCCAGACATGTAGTTTCAAAGCTTTCTCAGCCTTTAACGGAAGTGATGACAGTGGTAGGAAGCTGAATATTTAATAAACTTGTCTTCCAACTGTCCATTTTGTTTGACTTAATAAACACAAACCGCAGGCCTAAGTAAGAGTTTTTCTTAAATAGTCTTGCACAAAGTGCAATCATCAAAATATGTGAAGCAGATTTTGAAATTGCACACTGAATAATTTTACTGAATTTATTTCATTAATGGAAGTTAAAATCTCAACCACACTATTGTATTTAATTGATTGCATTTAAAGGAACTCTCCAATTAAAGCATATTTTTAAAGCTTTCTTTAATTCCGAGAGTACTAAAATGTAACAGATTTTTTAAAAACAACTTTACTTTTCATCGTTTGTCATTTACTTTATACACTTTACTCAGAGTGGATAGTGAAAACAGAGAAGTTTTACCTTTTCTAGTGTATTGCAGACATTACCAGTAAATGTTAAAGTCTAAACAGTTTTCATTGAAATTACACTAACTAAAACATTTTTAGATTTTGTGAAAACCTTTGAATTCCTTGAAGAGTGTTTAAAGAAACATTGTCAATTTGTCCAAAATTCATTATGGTTTCCCCAGCAAGTATAACTTGCTCGCACGGACAATGACGCATCCTGGAATTATACATCATCAGGATAGTCCATTTCTTTAGATTTGTGTATAAAATAAGAATTAAATTCAGTCCTAGCATAAAAAGTGCAACTCCTGTTGAGCCCAAATTTGATCTCCATTTACAAATCAGGGGTACAGTGGCGTGAAATTAGAATTCGGCTTCTTGGGGAGGGGGAAGGAGGGGATGTGCTTGCTTATCCTAAGGCTGAATTTGGCCAAAATCTTAAATGCTACTGTGTATTGTAACTTACGTTATCACCTCACAGACCAGGTAAATCATAACGGATTGAGATATCAGGCTAACCTCAAATAGGAGAGGACGTCACTCTTCAAAGTCACAAAGATGTATTGAGAGAACATCTTCACTGTGTGGAAAAGGGGACTTTCACCTATCTTACTTTCTTACACCACTCAAGTTTACACTGCCAGCTTTAAAGGTGATGCTATGATCTTCAAGCTTCAATATACATGTTTTGACCACCTTAGTCTCTGTTCTCTCCTGTAAACTACCAATAAAGACTACAATTGTTTAATCTGAGCTGTACTCTGTTTTGACTGCTACTGAGGAAATTATTGGAGGATGTTCTTGAAGGAAGGATGAGAAAAATGAACATGACAAACTAATGTGGGTCAGTGGCACTGTTGTCCAGGCCCTCATAGCTTCCCTCCCCTGACTACTGCAACTTCCTTTTTCTGACTCCCTTGAGTAGGGTGACCAGATGTCCAGATTTTATAGGGACAGTCCTGATTTTTGGGTCTTTTTCTTATATAGGCTCGTATTACCCGCCACCCCCTGTGCTGATTTTTTCACACTTGCTGTCTGGTCATCCTACCCTTGACCTCTACAGTGTACCCTCCTCGCTCCATCCAACATGCAGTCACTAAGACCTGGTCTACACTACGATTTTAGGTCGAATTTAGCAGCATTACCTTGATTTAAGCCTGGACCTGTCCACACAACGAAGCCCCCTTTTTTTTTTTTTCTTAAGGGCTCTTTAAATCGATTTCTTTATTCCATCTCCGAGGGGATTAGCGCTGAACTCGGCCTTGCTTGGTCGATTTTGTGGCAGTGTGGATGCAATTCAACGGTATTGGCCTCCGGGAGCTATCCCAGAGTGCTCCATTGTGACCATTCTGGACAGCGCTCTCAACTCAGATGCACTGGCCAGGTAGACAGGAAAAGGCCCGCGAACTTTTGAATCTCATTTCTTGTTTGGCCAGCGTGGCAAGGTGCAAGTGAGTGCAGATCTCATCAGCAGAGGTGACCATGATGGAGTCCCAGGATCGCAAAAGCGCTCCAGCAAGGACCGAATGGGAGGTACGGGATCTCATCGCCGTATGGGGAGATGAATCTGTGCTAGCTGAACTCCGTTCCAGGAAACGAAATGCCAAAACATTTGAAAAAGTCTCCAAGGGCATGAAGGACAGAGGCTATAATGGACGCAAAGCAGTGCCACGTGAAAATTAAGGAGCTGAGGCAAGCCTACCAGAAAACCAGAGAGGCAAATGGCCGCTCCGGATCAGAGCCCCAAACATGCCGCTTCTATGATGAGCTGCATGCAATGCTAGGAGGTGCAGCCACCACTACCCCAACCCTGTGCTTTGACTCCGTCAATGGAGAAGCACACAACATGGAAGCCGGTTTTGGGGACGAGGAAGATAGCGCACAGCAAGGAAGGGGAGAAACTGGTTTCCCCAACAGCCAGGATGTTTTTCACCCTGGACCTGGAGCCAGTAGCCCCTGAACCCACCCAAGACCCTGAAGGCGGAGAAGGGACCTCTGGTGAGTGTACCTTTTGTAAATATTAGACATGGTTTAAAAGCAAGCGTGTTTAATGATTAATTTGCCCTGGCATTCGCGGCCAGTACAGCTACTGGAAAAGTCTGTTAACGTGTCTGGGAATGAAGCGGAAATCCTCCAGGGACATCTCCATAAAACTCTCCTGGATGTGTACTCCCAAAGCCTTTGCAAAAGGTTTCTGGGGAGGGCAGCCTTATTCTGTCCGCCATGGTAGGACACTTTACCACGCCAGGCCAGTAGCACGTAGTCTGGAATCATTGCATAACAAAGCATGGCAGCGTATGGTCCCAGTGTTTGCTGGCATTCAAACAACATCCGTTCCTTATCTCTCTGTGTTATCCTCAGGAGAGTGATATCATTCATGGTCACCTGGTTGAAATAGGGTGATTTTATTAAGGGGATATTCAGAGGTGCCTGTTCCTGCTGGGCTGTTTGCCTGTGGCTGAACAGAAATGTTCCCCACTGTTAGCCACGCGGTGGGGGGAGGGGTGAAGCGATCATCCCAGAGAATTGGGTGTGTGTTGGGGGGTTATTTGGGTTTGTGCTGCACGCTAACCCGCAAACCGCAGCCCCTCCTTTTAAATTGCCAACCCTGGCCAGTCATGAAACTGGTTTTCAAAGCTTCTCTGATGCGCCCTCCTGTACTCTTCTAACCACCCTGGTGTCTGGCTGCGCGTAATCAGCGGCCAGGCAATTTGCCTCAACCTCCCACCCCGCCATAAACGTCTCCCCTTTACTCTCACAGATATTGTGGAGCGCACAGCAAGCAGTAATAACAATGGTAATATTGGTTTAGCTGAGGTCTATCCGAGTCAGTAAACTGCGCCAGCGCGCTTTTAAACGTCCAAATGCACATTCTACCACCATTCTGCACTTGCTCAGCCTATAGTTGAACAGCTCCTGACTACTGTCCAGGCTGCCTGTGTATGGCTTCATGAGCCATGGCATTAAGGGGTAAGCTGGGTCCCCAAGGATAACTATAGGCATTTCAACATCCCTAACAGTTATTTTCTGGTCTGGGAAGAAAGTCCCTTCCTGCAGCTTTTGAAACAGACCAGAATTCCTGAAGACGCAAGCTTCATGTACCTTTCCCGGCCATCCCACGTTAATGTTGGTGAAACGTCCCTTGTGATCCACCAGTGCTTGCAGCAGCATTGAAAAGTACCCCTTTCGGTTTATGTACTCACTGGCTTGGTGCTCTGGTGTCAAGATAGGGATATGGGTTCCGTCTATTGCCCCACCACAGTTAGGGAATCCCATTGCAGCAAAGCCATCCACTATGACCTGCACATTTCCCAGAGTCATTACCCTTGATAGCAGCAGCTCTTTGATTGCATTGGCTACTTGGATCACAGCAGCCCCCACTGTAGATTTGCCCACTCCAAATTGATACCTGACTGACCGGTAGCTGTCTGGCGTTGCAAGCTTCCACAGGGCTATCGCCACTCACTTCTCAACTGTGACGGCTGCTCTCATCTTGGTATTCTGGTGCTTCAGGGCAGGGGAAAGCACGTCACAAAGTTCCATGAAAGTGCCCTTATGCATGCGAAAGTTTTGCAGCCACTGGGCATCGTCCCAGACCTGCAACACTATGCAGTCCCACCAGTCTGTGCTGCTTTCCCAGGCCCAGAATCGGCATTCCACGGCATGAACCTGCCCCATTAACACCATGCTGTGCACATTGCCGGAGCCCGTACTTTGTGAGAAGCCTATGTCCTCATCACTCTCGTCACCGCACTGCCATTGCCTCGTCGCCTAGTTTTGCTTTGGCAAGTTCTCGTTCTGCATATACTCCAGGATAATGTGCGTGGTGTTTAAAGTGCTCATAATTGCCGCGGTGATCTGAGCGGGCTCCATGATCCCAGTGCTGTGGCATCTGGGCTGAAAAAAAGACGCAAAATGATTGTTTGCCATTGCTTTCACAGAGTGGGGGCCTGACGACATGTATCCAGAATCACCCGTGACACTGTTTTTGCCCCATCAGGCATTGGGAACTCAACCCAGAATTCCAATGGGTGGCGGAGACTGCGGGAACTGTGGGATAGCTACCCACAGTGCAACGCTCTGGAAGTCGACGCTAGCCTTGGTACTGTGGACACGGTCCACTGACTTAATGCACTTAGAGCATTTTGTGTGGGAGGGACACACAATCGACTGTATAAAAACGATTTCTAAAAAACCGACTTCTATAAATTCGACCTAATTTCGTAGTGTAGACATACCCTAAGACTTCCTTTCTTGCCACCTACTCTCACTTTGAATTGCTCTGATAACTCTCCCTTCTCCGCTGTCTCAAATTCAAGCTTCTTATAATTGCCCTAAAATCCCTATAGAATTGTCCCTCCCTGCTCTCATACACTTGTTACTTACTCCCTCTGTAGTCTGCTCATGTCAGCCTTGACTTCCTGCTGATGTGCTTCTCTCAAAGCAGTCCCTCTGCTTCCTTCCGTGCTGCCCCTTTGTATGGAATGGCCCTTCCTGAGCTGCTGTGCAAAGCACGTTACCTTCCTGAACACTGTCTACTTGAACGCTGGCTACAAGAAACCATAACACCAACCTGGTCTTGCCAGAGTCACATCTCAAGAGCTCATGGTGTGACCAATATGGTTTTATTTAGGAATATTCTCCAACTTCCTTCAGGATTTCACGCAGAAATAGCATATCCAAAACTTTGATGCGTGATCTCTGCTTATAAAATGTTTTATGGTGGGAATGAAGTAATATATTTTCTTTATGATCCATCCCAAGAGGCAAAACCTATTGTTAATTAAAGCAATGCATGTGTTACCAAGTTATACATTATGATACATTATGGAAGTAATGTTTATAATGGACTTGGTTAAGAGTTGCTAAATAAAATGTGATTTCAGTAGAATTATAACAGAATTTATTAGCGCAGCTTGCTGTAGATTTTAAAATATGAGGGATGAAAAATTAGACATTTTATTTCAATCATCAATCTTTCTTCTGGCACAAGGGATCGTAGAAGGAAGCATTAGAGGTGAATTTGGCCTATGGTGGACAGAAGCCAAGAGCTTCTTCTATTTCTGTACTCAGAAGAGCAGCATTAGTGGCCCAATCAATCTCTTCAGCGGAGGGGAGGAAGAGAATATGAAGATACAAAATAAAGACTTCAGTCTTCTCTTGCGTCAGAGCTGGAAGCTCCATCACTTACTGCTTGTGACCTTGTGTTCCTGTCTGCTTTTCCTGATATGCCATAAAGGATTTTAAAGACTAAGCAAACTTGATCGTTAGCTTCATATGCTATTAATATCAGACATTACTGCCTTGTTTCATTACAAACTACGTAAAGAATCCATAAGAGGTGTAGCTCAAGTGCTCAGTGAGGGAGAAACTATGACCTGTAGTGTACACACCCTTGCAGAGCCATAAATTGCTACCTGCATTCCGGGCTACAGGACTGGTGTGGCTGATACTTCCCCCACACCAGGCAGGTACCATATGGGAGTCATAGCTCTGAGAAGCCAGGGCAGCTGAGCCAGCATGGTGGAGGAAGAAAGCTGTGCCGGGTAAAGGGCTGCCGCACCTTATTTCCTTACCCTGCCAGCCCTGGAAGCAAGAGGAAACCAGGGACTCCCCCTGCAAGTCCCAGTAGCTAGTCTGCTATTGTGACAAGGCAACTACATGCTGCCCCTTCCTCAGGGGGTGTGCTAACTCCATGATTTAGCCCTAAAGGAAAATACATCTATTATTAGCCCTGGTCTGGGTTCCATCTACAGAGCTGGAACTGAGTGTTTAGTTGCTAGCAGATGCTGTTATCACTCTCAGTCTAGCTTACTATTACAAGCTTGTGACTAAGTAGTACAAGGATTTTGCTAGGATTAACTAGATGTTTTGTAATTAACATCTATTGCTGTATTGCCTCTCTCCCCCTCCCTCTTGTATCATATCTTTACATGTTTATATTAGAAATTCCAGTGGTGGGAGGACTTTGTTTTATGTACAGTATTCCAGTAGGATCTAGAACTCTGAGATCAGGGTGCCATTGTGCTCGGCGCAGGAAAGGCACATACTAAGAGCATGCCTACACGGCAATATAAGCCAAGGGTTAGTGGAACTCGAGTCAGCTGACCCATGTCCTGGATCCATGGGTTTGAGCATCTACACTGCATTTTAACCCTAGGTTAAGGACTTTTTGACATGTGCTCAAACCTAGGGCTCTGGCATCCATGCTGCAGTGCACAGACCCGAGTCAAAGTAACTGTATCCCCAGTGCTTAGCCCTCTCCCCACAATGTCTACACTCTAGCTCTATGCATACATTGCAGTATGGGAAAACTACTGCCACCCTGTTCCTAGCTGTGGTGGTGCTGTTGATGGGATGCAGCTGCCCATAAGAAGCACGAGTGCATAAACTGCATAATTAGCTCCTTTGGTGACTGTCTCAGTAAAATGACAGCAGTTTGAGAAGGCTTTATACTAAACTACCACCTAATGGGAGAATTGGGCTCTCCACCTCTAGGCTGAGTCACATTGGCAGGTAAATGCCCATGTGCACCTGTTGTGAGGATAATTAGGACATCAGTCTCCAGGGCTGTTAAACGATTACAATGAAACTTTGCAATTCTTAATTTTTAAAATGGGCTGTTCAATGAAAGGGTTTTTGTTGGTTGGTTTTTATTTATTTTTGTCTGTTTGGAAGTTTGACATAAAATGTAGGTTTCAGAGGAAAAACACAAACTCACAACCCAGCCTGGCTGCTGCTGGCTGCAGAGTGGTGAAGTGCATCCCCAGGGCTTGGGGTGCAGTGTGCTCCAGCACCCCTCAGGGCATCCCTTATCCCAGCCCCTGCTGCACCCTGGGAGGCAGGGATAAGGGATCCCTAGGAGGCTGTGGAGAAGTTTTGGAGCTAGTTCCCACTCACCCCCCTGATAGTGCACACTGACCAGGCGCCTCTGCATGTGCACCCCAGGAGAGTGGGTCAGGGCCAGGGAGCATGGTTGGTATGTGAGCTGCCCGTTCAGGGAGGCTAGCCCCCAGCCTCACCCCTTCTGCCTGAGGCCCTGCACCCTCCCCCACCGGAGCCCTGGGCCAGCCCCTCCTCCCCCAGAGACGCAGCTCCAGCCCCGGAGTGCCAGGCAGCCCTAGCGCCCCCGGCCCCAGAGTGCAGGGCACTGCGGCCCCCAGTGCCTAGGGGCCCCCCAGCACTGGGTGGTCCCAGCCAACCCAAGTTCTGGCCCCAGCCTGGCCCATCCTAGCCCCAGCCTGCTTCCAGGAAGAGGAGCAGCCTGCCTAGGCTGGGGCCAAGGGAGAAGCAGCAAGCAAGAGGGGGTCTTGGGGTGGAGTGTGGGCGAGGCCACACAGGGCTGTTTGGGGAGGCTTAGCCTCCTCGGGCCTGTGATACCCGCCACCCATGCCTGGGAGTAAGGGACAGAGAGTGGAGCGAGACCAACCAGCTGCCTTGCAGGGAAAGGCAGAGTTCCTGGCTCAGCACAGCCAGGGGAGAGATGACTCCCAACGTCCTGGCAGCTGGGAGCTGCCTCCCACCTGTCAGCTTTTCTCCCAGCTCTGGGCAAGCTCTTTGCAGCAGTGAGGAGGAGCTGGAGCCAGAGCCACTGCTACAGGAGGCTACAGATAGGTTTTGGGACTGGCTCCTATGTGCCACCCTGACCCTGCACACTTCTATTTGCAATGGAGTACAATAGACTGCACCACAGATTGTTGGCATATAGAGGACTAAGGAAGTTGCTCCAAGAAACTCAGGGATACATATGGAGGACTTTTGGGACCCGAGTCAAGGTGGGACGGCATGCACACAGACAAGCAATAGGCTTGGACCCTAAATCCCAGCTTAACATGGGCTCGGACCCTCCAACGCTGCAGGGACCTGGGACCCTAGGTTCAAGCCCTAGATTAACGCAATTGGTGCGTGGACACAAGGGGAGTTAGGCTTGAGCCCGGGCTTACATTGCTGTGTAGACGTACCCTAAGAGGCAGCACTGCTCAGCAGAGTTTACACATTGAACAAAGAAGACTGAAAAAAAGTGGTAGGGGACCAAGGCATAGAGGCATGAAGTGACTTGGGCAAGGTCACACAGCACATCAGTGGCAAATCTGGGAATAAAACGCAGATCTCCTGACTACAGGCCAGGGCTCTTCCCTCACCCCTAGAATTTTTTTTCAAATGACAATCCATCAGCCAGTCTCCAAGTATTTAATAACAACAGGTTACCAACTTTAAGAGGCAAATACTTCAGGAGTAAAAGTCTACAAGAGAATCAACTGTGCTTGACCGTGAAGGATCACTCCCAGTACATGGTTCCAGACTGCAAGTCTGCTGCCTGGCAAATAATTAGGTGATGACTAAAACCATTGTTGTGGGTTCTAGTAAATGTAGCACAGATGGGTTCTTCTCATCTACAATTTTGAAACTGCCCCAGTGGATGGAGCTGCAAGGAGAAAGGGGAAGGGATCTCCATAATACATTTTAGGGCTCAGTAGGATTTATGAGCCAATCCCCAGTGCAAAGTTAAATGTCCCCCCAGTCAAGGAAGACTGGGAAGGAAACAGCAAGGTGAACTCTGGGCATTTCCAATAGTCTTTTTTCCTAGACAATGGGTATTTCCATGGGAGAGAACATCGGGGGCCTGAGTTATTTAGTTTTATGCTTTTTAAACCAGTAAAGTGACATATTATTAAAATGGGTTTTCCAATCTGCTGGGTTGAAAAGCCAGATTACACAAAGAGCAGGAAGCAGCTGGGGCATCCAACATGCAGTTTGCCACCAGGGAAGGAAATATGTAACCAGGTTTCAGAACAAACAGGCCCTGTCCTGTAACTCAGTCACACCAGTATCCTTAATCAGGAGAGTAATCCCATTAACTTCAGTGAGGCAGGCTACTCAGGAATAATAACTAGCCCAAAGAGTATGGTGAGAGATGGAGAACAAATCACTTCTCCTGACCTCTTTTTCAAAGGAGAAGTGAGAACTAGAAAATCCCCTCTTTGTATTATATCCTTCAACGTTGGCTGCTGAAATGTGAGAATTTGACATATCAGTTATATGTGGACTTCATTGTGTCTGTCTGGCTGTGGTGTTCATAGGCCAAGAAGTACTGAGCTGTGGCAAGTCTGGTATGAGCTGCTTACAGATCTTCTCTCAGAGTTCAGAGAAAATATTATTCTCACCGTGAGATTTTTGGTACAGGGCCAGGGAATTACTGACCTTGGAATCCATTGTGAAATGTGGCAGTAATAAAACTTTATTGCATGCTTGTTATTCACTGTAGCAGAGCGATGCTCCAAGCAATGCAATAATCATTAAAAAGGTAATTTATAGAAAAGCTTTTTTAAAAAAGCCTCACTGTATGAACCATGTATGTAAATATGTAATTCACAGCCATGTTACAGCATGATAAAGTGCAATGTAGCCAGAGATTAACTTGCTTTAAATACAGTTTGCCCAGTCATAACCATATTTAAGCAGAGTTCAGAAAGAATGTCCTAGTGTCACGACCCAGGAGCCTGGGTCTGCAAGGTTTATAGGAGCAGCTAAGCTCCAACCCTCCATCTGGCAGCCTGCTGATGCATGCTTACCTGGGACCCAAGAAGCCTAGCCCCAGTTTGAGGCTCCACACCTACAGTCCTATTGGCAGAGTCCCGGAGCAGCTGATTGGACTGCTGAACCTACTTAAGCCAGCAGCAGGAACAGGACGCTGTCTGAACAACTGGGATCCACCCTGTTCTGGACTGAGTGCTTCCTTCTCCCGTGGCTTGATTTCCTGGCATCCTGACCCTGCATGACTTCTGGTGTCTCATTCATGGCTCTGACCTCCAGTTTGTCTCCTGACTCTGACCTCCTGGTATCCTGACCTGGTTCCTGACGTGTGATTCTGACCTCCAGTTTGTCTCCTGCTCTGACCTTTTGGTATCCTGACTCAGTTGACTCCTGTCTTGTGACTGCAGACTCTGGCTTTGACTACTAGGTCTTGCCACCCACAACTTGGCCAAGACAGCTTGTTTGTACCCCAGTTACCCTGAAGGGCTGAGCCTAGAGTGAGAAGGATGGACCCAGCAGTACCAGTGCAGTCACTAGAAGCATCAGACTCTCCCAAATAGGCCCACTGCCTTCAGGCGGATAATCAAACACTGCAGGCCCAAGTTGTGCAGCTGACCTCGGACAAGCAGCATCTGCAGGAGCAAATGAGGCAGCTCAACACTGAGAATACCGTGCTGCAAACACAGCCTGCAATACCCTTGCCCCAGTGGTTTGGTCTTCATGAGCCAATTCCACCTTCTGTTTCTGATGTGTCTCCAAATCTATGCCTCTGACCAGGCCAAGGTGGCCCTGGTAATCAGCCTGCTGACAAAAGATGCATTATATTGGGCATCCAACTTGCTGGAAGGCCAGAGCTCGGTGCTGTCAGACTGGGAGGCTTTTCTTCAATCAACATTGAACATCGAGCACAAACTGCAAAGACTGCCCTGAGGGGAGTCCAGCAGGGACAAGGCACAGTGGCCTCCTAAGCAGCGCACTTCTGTAACCCTAGAATTTGGACCCAAGGCACTCCAATGCTGGCTTGCCTATAACCATAAATTGATTACCAGTTTAGTCGGCCCAAATGTGTAAAAGGTGATGGCCCACCCTATAGGAATTGCCAAGAGGACTCCCCAGAGCAGGCTAATCCTGCTAACCCCAGTGAGGACGCAGATACAGCCCTCCCCTCAAAGGATTGACAAACGAGCATTTATTCTTTGAAAACAGAATCTTGTTTATTGAAAAGAAATAGGCAGGTACAGTATATTTAATAAAGCAGGAAAGAAAGCATAGTGTATAATAGATAGTAAGACACAATAATATTGTATGTAGAGATTATACATTAAAGCAGTTTAGTAGAATAGACACCAGTCATACAGTTGCTACAATGTTGCAATAGTGGTACACACTGATCCTTTTATACATATTTATAAGGCCCTCAATAATATAACATTAGGCTTGTTACAATGTAACATATAAATTCCCCATGCATAGGTACAAAACAGTATTACAATGTAACACTAAAAAACCCCCCAAAAAACATAATCAGCATAGCATAATAGAATAAATAGGAGACACAAATTATATATCTGTGATGGGTTGGGTCACAGAAACTCCCTCAAGACTGTCACTAGGTGTGCTGGGATACCACTGAAAATAAACCCCTCTGCCAGAGAAGGCTTTCCTCCACTCCCATCTTGCTGCGCTAGACGCACCAGTCGGCTCCAGCACAGACCAAGAGGTTGGGCCATGCCCCGCTGCAGTTCACAGAAACTAAGATTCACTTAGTCCAGGGGCTTCTCAGTTAACAGGGACTTTCCCAGCACCCAGTATTCAGTCTTTCTGGGAGCCTAAACCCCAAATGAATCCATTTTACTCTGTATAAAGCTTATACAGGGTAAACTCATAAATTGTCCACCCTCTATAACACTGATAGAGAGATATGCATAGCTGTTTGCTCCCCCAGGTATTAGTCACTTACTCTGGGTTCAATAATAAGCAAAAGTGATTTTATTAAATATAAAAAGTAGGATTTAAGTGGTTCCAAATAATAACAGACAGAACAAAGTAAGTTACCAAGCAAAATAAAACAAAACATACAAGTCTAAGCCTAGTACAGTAGGAAACTGAATATAGGTAAATCTCACCCTCAGAGATGTTCCAATAAACTCCTTTCACAGACTAGACTCCTTCCTAGTCTGGGCCCAATCCTTTTCAGACCAAGGTTGTAGTTTATGGCCTGGGTCCAGCAATCACTCACCCCCCTATAGTTACAGTACTTTGTCCCAGTTTCTTTCAGGCATCTCTTTAGGGGTGGAGAGGCCATCTCTCGAGCCAGCTGAAAACAAAATGGAGAGGCTTCCAGGGCATTTTATATTCTCTCTCTTGTGAGCGGAAACCCCTTTGTTCTTCTGTGCAAAATCACAGCAACAAGATGGAGTTTGTAGCCACCTGGGCAAGTCACATATCCATGAATGATTCAGCTTTTTGCAGGCCGACACCCGTGTTTACATGTTAGTTTGAACGTTCCCAGGAAAACTCAGATGTGGATTGGTGTCTCCCAAAGTCCATTGTTAGTTAAGTACTCCCAATTACTTGAATAGCCCCTTCACAATATATTGGCGAAACCTCCCTTATGTGTTTCCTACAGCAAACACTTCAAATACAAGTATAGAGCCAACACTCATAACTTCAGATATAAAAATGATACATGCATACAAACAGGATGAATATATTCAGTAGAGCTTAACCTTTGCAAAGATATGTTACATGGCATATCTAGCACAAAGCATATTCCAGTTTGCTTATACTTACACTTATAAGCATATTTCCATAAACATATAGAGTGCAACGTCACAATATGGTTATAATCAACTACTTAAGATACACACACAGAGACTTGTCATACACATGTATAGAGCTTTCAATATGCTGTTACAGTCCACAATGATAGAATACACAGAACTCTATACATATGAATAAGAAAACATTACATATTAAGAAAAACATCTATTTCTTAATACTGACATTCTGTGAATGTTGGCCAGACAATCACAGAATGGGTGAGGTGGATCATTCAATTGCAGACATCCAGCTTTATTAGCAGACACACCCAAGCAGTCTTTTAAGAAGGAAAGGAAATTAGACTTAGGCCTGGTCTACACTAGGACTTTAATTCGGATTTAGCAGCGTTAATCCGAATTAACCCTTCACCCGTCCACACTACAGAGCCAGTTAATTCGAATTAAAGGGCCCTTTAAATCGATTTCTGTACTCCACCTCGACGAACGGAGTAGAGCCTAAATCGATTTTGTTAATTCGAATTAGGGTTAGTGTGGACGCACACCACCGAATTACTGTGTTTAAGTTAATGGGGTAGTGTGGCCGCACACCACCGAATTAATGTGGTTAAAAACCGAATTAAGGTGCTTAGTGTGGCCGCGCACAATCGAATTTATACAACCTGTTTCCCAAATTCGAATTATCTAAATTCGGATTAATCCTGTAGTGTAGACATACCCTTGCACTCCTTCACCAATCCCTCTGCCTCGTCTCAGGTCCTTCTGCTCTGTCTGCCTTCGCTCTGATCTTTTCTTCTCTCTCGCTGCTTCTGCCTGGTTGCCTTATCCGCTGCTCTTGATCTTCTCCTGGTCTCTTCCACTCTCACACACCCACACACATCAGCCTGTCAAAGCCTCCTTTTATTCAGTTTCTGGCCTCCTCTGATTGGTTGACCTTTCAGACTTGGATTAGCATAGCCTCTTCTGCTCCTCCCTACATGGGTGACAACTGTCCAGCCAATCAGCTTTGCCTGTCGCTCAGGCTGCTGCTCCTCCTACCCCTCCCTTCAGGTATTCTGGAGTGAGTTGGTCATAACTTATTGAACTTTGTTTCACCCCTATCTCTCATCTGCTATTGGTCAGTTCAGTCTGTGTCCTCCATTTTTGATATCTTCTAATAGAGAATCAGTGTCTCCACCATTTTGGATTTTTAGCTTTACACTATCATTATTTATAGCTTATCTAAAGCATCTGGCCTAGAATTAACTACTGTTCTCTGCAAACTAAAGCACTCTGATGCTATCACTCCCTTTGTATGCTAATTGGGAGAGGTGAATTGTTCATGGTGTTTCTCACTCTTTCCCCCCCCACCCCCTAACTGTCAGGATCTCTATCCAGGGTGCTGCAATGTATACAGGATCCTAAAGGTAAAAATCTCTAGTAACACTGCTCTACAGCCAAAATGCTTCTGAAATAAATGTAGTCAAACTTTACTAATTCTGGGTCACTGAGAACGAAAATGATGCTTAAAATTGTTGATAGGCTCTAGTTTTCAAGATATGCTATTGGGTCAGACCCTTGACTTGGGAATGGCGGAGGATAAGTGAGTTATAAAGGGAAGGGATCTCAATTTAAACCAGAAATGACTAAAATACATCTTTGACTGGATCTATGAATAAATCTATGACTGGGTTTGGACAGTACTTGCTTTTTAGGCAAAACAATGAATGATGCAATCTGATGCTGGTATTTCGTCATACATGATATGAATTGCATCATGTTATTCCTAGAAGTCATGGATGATGCAATCATAACGAAGCTTACATCACTCTGCTGAACAAATTGCCCTATATCAGCTCTAGAAATCATACAGTGTCGTGCTCTCTTATTTGTCAGTGTTTGATTTTGCAAAGGGACACATTTCTGTTTAGCCAAAGTGAGCAGAGATGCCTCGTACTTGTGTGAACAGTGCAGATAACTTCTGCTATGTTTGTGGTGAAGTGACTTTTGCATCACAAAAGCGCAGTATAACCACTATGGTTAAGAAAGCCTATCAACTTTCTTTTGGCTGCAAAATTGGAGATCAGGACAAGAGGTGGGCCCCACACATATGCTGCAACACTTGTGCAACAAATCTTCGCCAGTGGTTGAACAGGAAAAGGAAATCTATGCCTTTTGCAGTGACAATGATTTGGAGAGAGCCAACAGATCATACCAGCAATTGTTACTTCTGCATGGTGCCTCCAGTTGGGAAAGGTGTGTCAAAGAAGAAAAAGTGGACTGTGCATTATCCAAACATTCCATCAGCTATACGCCCAGTATCCCACGGAGAAGGACTGCCGGTTCCTGATGCACCAGAATCATTCTCACTTGAGTCAGACGAGGCAGAGGATGAAACTTCTGGTCCTGAACCATCAATGTCACAGGACCCACATTTTCTCCCATCCTCCTCCTCTGAACCACACCTCATAACACAAGGTGAACTGAATGACCTTGTCAGGGATTTGGAACTACCCAAGAGTAAGGCAGAGCTGTTGGGCTCCAGACTACAGCAGTGGAATCTCCTGGGAGGTGATGTTAGGGTTTCCATGTTCCGTGACCGTCAAAAGGATCTTGTCCCATTCTTCTTCATGGAAGGTGATCTTGTAGCCTGCAACAACATCGATGGTGTGATGGCAGCCCTCAACATCGTTCATGATCCAGATGAGTGGAGACTGTTCATTGATTCATCAAAGACGAGTCTTAAAGCTGTTTTACTGCATAATGGCAATGTTTTGCCATCAATTCCAGTTGGTCATGCAGTCCATATGAAGGAAACCTATGACAACATGAAACAACTTTTGAGGTGCATAAACTATGACCAACATCAGTGGCAGCTTTGTGGCGATTTGAAGGTTGTTGCTCTCTTGCTTGGTCTGCAGACTGGATACACAAAGTACTGCTGTTTTCTCTGCAAATGGGATAGTCGTGCAAGAGATTCCCACTACATCAAGAAAGATTGGCCACTCCGACAGTCATTGGAGCCTGGGAGGAAAAGTGTTCAGCATCCACCACTTGTTGAATCAAGGAAGATTTTGTTACCACCCTTACACATTAAGCTGGGTCTGATGAAGAACTTTGTCAAGGCCATTGACAAAACACAAGCAGCTTTCAAGTACCTCCGTAGAAAATTTCCAAGGTTAAGTGAAGCTAAGATAAAGGAAGATGTCTTTGTTGGTCCTCAGATTCGTGAACTTCTTCGAGATGATGCATTTGACCATGCACTGCGTGGCAAGGAAAAGACGGCATGGAAAGCCTTCCAGTTAGTGGCAATAAATTTTCTTGGAAACAACAAGGCAGACAACTACAGGTTGTTGGTAGAAAACCTCCTCAAGGCATACAAAAGCCTTGGTTGTAACATGTCACTAAAGATACATTTTTTGCACTCTCATCTACATTTTTTTCCACTGAACTGCAGAGCAGTGAGCGACGAGCACGCCGAGCGATTTCACCAGGACATTGCAACAATGGAGAAACGCTATCAGGGCAAATGGAGCCCATCAATGCTTGCAGACTATTGCTGGACAGTGACAAGAGATGCTCCAGTTAATGAATACAAGACAAAAGCCAAGAAGCGCTGAGTAGACACTGAATAGGACTAAACTATGTACATAATAGTTTTTTGCCTTTTGTTTCATAATAAATTTTATTTATATAACCCTTTTGCTGATTTTTAAAGTGTTACATAAACAGGACAGGTGAAATATTATCATGTAAAGCAACCATAAACACATGAAAAGACCTAGGTTTACAATTTATGATTAAAACTCTATCTACACACTATACGTAGACATAAAATGTAAAAACTTAAATATCTTAGAAACAGTAGCCAATCCGTTGTTTTAATTGTCATATTTGAATTCAGCACATCAAAATACATAATAAATAGCACATTTTATCTCTGAAGCAGATGACTTTTCAAAAATTGTAGACCAGTGTTATTACAATAGCGTGCAGGGTGTGAACACAAGGGTGTATTCCATCACACCATTGTTCTACAGCAATTTACTGTAGTATCTTTATTAGAACAAATTGTTATAATTAAATAGCACCCAAAAGAAAGTGAAGTGGTTTACCTGGGTATTTCTATGGTAGAGGCTGCATTGTGTAACTGGCCCATGTCTGATCCAGCCAAGCATCTACATTTCCTATTCCCAACAATGTAAACATGCACACGGATCAGTCAGCCACTGTTAGGGTGACCAGATGTCCCTATATTAGGGGCTCTTATACATGCAACTATTCCTCCCCCCGTCCCAATTTTTCACACTTGCTCTCTGTCACCCTGACACTTACACTGACTGCATACAAGGCGTTTTTTCAAGGCAGATGACTTGCTGGGGAGCATCACTGAGGGGTTTGGTCACGTCCCCTGGCCTGGTGCTTGGAACTGTCACAGCAATTGAACTGCAGGTATAAGGAGAGAGAGAGAGACACCGGAGTCGATGGCAGTTGCCTGCCGGCACGTGTCGTGCCCGCTTTATCCATGTGGGAACCCCCCTCCCCCATCCTTCCGCCTGGGGCGCGCGCGGCCCGATGGGTCTCTCTCTCTCTCTCCCAGGGCTAGAGATTTGGTGACGTCATGGAACTGGGGGCGGGAGGGGGCAGCTGATGGCGCGCGCTGCCCACGCGGTGTCCCTCCCTCCCTCCTGCGCTCGGTGCTCAGCCGCCGCAGTGCTCGCGCGGCGATTCGGCCCCACAGAAGCTCCAGCAGGCGCCGCTCGCTGCGCCCCGGCACCCTCGGGCGGCTCCAGGGGGAAGCGGAGCTTTGCGCAGGGCGGCCGCGAGGCGATGAGGACGATGAGCTCCCCGTGGGCTCGGTTCTACTCCAACAGCTGCTGCCTGTGCTGCCATGTGCGCACCGGGACCATCATCCTCGGCGTCTGGTACCTGGTGAGCGAAGCTGGCAGGGAGCGGCCATAGCCCAGCACGTTAGCCAGGGCTGCACCCTGCGGTGGGGCTGGCGTGGGTGTCCCGGGGCGGGAGCTGCCCCCTCCCCCTCCTGAGGGTCGGGCTGGGCTGGCTTGGGAATGGGCCCCGGAGCTTGCTCTCTGGGGAGAGGGGTGCAGGAGACGCTCCTAGGAGAAACGGGGCGGGAGGTCTGAGGAGGTGGGGGAAGCACAGGGGACCCCTGTGAAAATGCGCTTCCTTCCCTTGGGTTTGTCCCAAGAGTCGGGAGTGGTAGAAGCCGAACAGCCAAAGCTGGACGTGGGCCCTTGTCCTCTATGGTGCATGTGAAAGGGGCCATCGCTTGGGTCTGGGAGGGGGGCATGGTTGAAAGTTAGACCCTGCCAGTTCTGGGCCCCAGCACCCCAAATTCCAGAACTTGGCAGGATCCAGATCCCAATGTTTGTGTTGCTGTTGGTCACGGGCACGTCAGATTTTTGAGGTGCAGTAGGAGCCACTAAATAGGTTCTCTATTTAGCCAGGGAATTTTCAGAGTTGGGGACAAAAATTAGCTGATCCAGGGGCCAGATAGAGGATTTTGCAGTGCTGTTGTGGCAGGATGCATCAGGGCATGGGGGATTTGGTGCAAAAGCAGCAACTCGATTTGACACTAGCTCTGTTAGACAGTAGAATTTGGGGGGGGGGAGCTGGGACCAAATATTGTCAGGGCCCAGATTTTCTCTTTTTTTGTCCTGCTGGGGTCTTCACCAGTGTCCAATGAGAGTATCTATGGAAAGGCTAGGCAATGTGGTCATTGTGGTTGCTTGAAAAAGGAGGTTCACTAATTCCCTCAGTGTTTCATACTTATTGGCTTTCCTTTAGTAGAGACTTCATAGAGGCTGGCAAGTCAAAGCCCCGTTTTGCGCTTTGAACAGGCAATGCGCATTTGGGCCTGATTCTCTTTTCAGTTACACTGGTGTAAAGCAGGGGTAGCTGAATTAAGCCAATGTGGTTCCGCTGGTGCAGGGGAGAGGAAGTGGGCTCAAAGATTTCAGTGCATGCTAATAAGACAACCCATGACGCTGTCTAGTGGAAATATCAGTAAAACAAATAAATGTCAGCTTCATGTAAAAATAGCTCCTGAAATTGTGCCTACTACCAACAACCTTTTGCTTTGGACAGCGTAACACAAAAGTTTCCAGAAAAACACTGTCCAAAGGGAAAACCTAACTGCTGTTCCCCTCTGAGCCAGTCAATATTTGTATAAAATAATTTCTGTTATATTGAAATGGAAGGTGATTCCATTGACTATCAAAAGAAACTGTTATAGTATCATAAACGGCTAACCACTAATGGCTTGACAGAGGGCTAGATGGGGATAACCGATTATTTAAAATTTACAAATTCTTCGTTGTCTAGGTTTCATCTCTCCCCTATCCTTTCATTTGTTGTTTGTTTCTTAGATTTTAAACTCTAGTTTGGGCTAGGGATTGTGTCTGTTTCTGGGTTACATCTTGCTACTGATTTTTAAGCAGCAACTTCAATGAGTTCTGCTTCAAAATGTCCAGAAAGGACCTGTTCATTGTGAGCACTGCTGTAACACAAATAATAAGAATCCCCAATCTCCTGCCTGAGTCCATGTTTATTTCCAGTGCTTTCATACTTTGCCTTTTATAATTATTGTTCTGCATCTTCGATTGTTGCTGGTAGCTGGTGTGGAATACTGATTTCAGCTGCTAATGCTGCTTTTCAGGAGAGTGGCTATTTCTGGGGAGAGAGCCTCTAAAGGGTTGTATTATTAGCAACATAATCCTTATAAAATACAGTAATTCCCTCTAGGCTGCCACAATCTGTAAATCTGCAAGCAGTTTCCTTCCTAGACTGACCATAAAGAACTCAGAGAATCCCATTTAGATGCTACCTAAGTTAGAAGATAAACAATGTTCATGACATGAAAAAAGTGCACTTTTAAACGTTGCATATTAAATTGTCGTTTACGTGATTCCCTGTTTTAATTTGAGGCTGGATTGAATGGTCACATAGCACTAAACTAATGACGCTAGAGTAACATTAAACAAAAAGTAGCCCTGCTGTGCAATGAAATTATGATAGTTAAAAAACCCAACATTTGCACATTTTTAAATAAATTTCCAAAACCAGTGTTGAATGTAGGGGTAGCAAATGGTAAATTACAACATTAGCCAAATCAAGGTTTATTTTATTGATGGTATATATTAAACATATACTGGTATTAGGCTGGAAATCTTTCTGATATCCATGGTTAGTGTTCACATGAGGAATTTGGAAGGTTTTTATAGTCATTAGTAGTATTGCAGTTCTTTATTTGCCAGATAATTGAGTATTTGGACTTTTTGTATGTTTGATGAATAAATTAAAAAAATACATGAGTGTTCTTACCAGAAAAGGTTCTTCATCCCTACCGCTTTTATAGGAAATTAGTGAGGCAAACTGCACTAGAGGCATGAATCCAATTTCTGACTATCATGTCTCCACTCCTTGGGTAGCAATGCAGGGAAATCAGCTACGCAGAGGTCAGTGCTGCCATTGCAGGATTTGCAAACATGTTGTTATAATAAAGAAATCTGGTTCATTGCTTCAGACTATGCAGATGTATTTCATGCCATGTTCAGTCTTCTCCAGCTCTTGATACAAGAGACCAGAGTCTGAATCTGACTCCAAGACTATCCATTTTTTTTCAGATATGTGGTATTACAGATTAGACCCAGACTTACTTACTAACCCCTGAAATTTCCTTTGGAAACAAGTGGAAATTGCAAGGCTGTAGTTGATGTAGGGCATCTTGTTAAATAAATTCATCAGAGTAATTAAAAGGCTAAGTTGACATTGATCTGTTAGAATTCATATAAAACAGTCTGTGTCCTATAAAACAGATGTTACGCTGCTGAGTAAATTAGACATTGATTTAGCTATGTATTGCTTTTACTTTAATATAATATAGTTAAATGAAATCATTTGCAGGCATGTACCATGGTATCTGGGATATTTATAGTGCTGAAGGAGAGTTCCTTTTTCATTGTGGTCATGTGTTTTAATTTCATTTCCTAAAAGCTTTTGAGCAGCTCTTCCAGGACGCATGGCTTTATTCAGTCTGACTTCAGTGTGCAGGGTTGGATGAAGCCTCTCTATCCTGGCTTAAGAAAAGCTAGGTGAAAGACATTTTGGCTTTCAAATAATTTTTTAAAAGAACATTTTAGATAAGAAATGGGAACTTAAATGCAACAGTTAAACTTACATATGAATAAATATATACTTGTCATTTTAATTGAGACAATGCGTAAGACATACTATCTCCATACTATTGCCCTGGTTCAGCAAAGCATCTAAGCGTATGCTTAAGTCCATCTCCATTTAGAAAAGCATTTAAATACATGTCTAATTTTAAACATGTGCTCAAGTCCTATTGACTTCAATTAGTTATAAGACCATGCTTAAAGTTAGACAGGTACTCAAGTGCTTTGCTGAATCGCAGCCTGTATTATCTAATCCTCCAAGTGAGTAAAACTTGTGTGGCAATTCTTTTCAGCAACAACTTTAATTTTTATCTTATTTTCTTGAAATCTGGTTAAGGAAAATGTAGTTTCAAATTAGCTACTTCTTCTTAAAACTCACTAAATCATCATTTGTATACTGTTAAAATGTTTTCTTTTCTTTTTTGTCTATAAAACATTCCTTAACTTGCATTATATCCCTCTTTAGTTTCTTCTCCGCTTTTTGCACAAATATCCTTCAACATGAATTTTTGAGTTATTCAAACTGATATTAAATCATGACATTCATGGAGGGGGGAGGGATAGGTCAGTGGTTTGAGCATTGGCCTGCTAAACCCAGGGTTGTAAATTCAATCCTTGAGGGGGCCATTTAGGGAATCTGGGGCAAAAATCTGTCTGGGGATTGGTCCTGCTTTGAGCAAGGGGTTGGACTAGATAACCTCCTGAGGTCCCTTCCAACCCTGGTATTCTATGCCATATGGTTGTAGATCATTTAAAATTAAAGTTGGAAGGCTGTAAATGCAATAGACATTCTTGATGAATGGGGGTAAGAGTTCATGAAGAAATTTACCACTAGCAAATATACAGAGACAAATTACTTACTGATTTATTTAATAATCAGCTAACCTGGTTGAAAAGACACAGGTTATTGTCATTTATGAAAAGCTTTTTGTATCTCAGGATATCAACTGTGACTTTGTAATTCATAGAATGGTGGGTATATTTATAAATAGATGATGGTAGGTTTATCTGCCTGATTTTGAGACAGTTGTATTACTTATGAATAGCAAAGCCACAAGTGAATTAGGCAGATTATCTCAAATAAACACCAAAAAATGTTGATATTTCCCACATCGTTATGCACTCTGCAGGACAATATTTTATGGAAAATGGCTGTGGAAATATTTCAGAGAGCTGTAAAAATGTTTTTGCTGTCACTATTTTTAATATCCCTGACCAGTAAAGGCAGGTTGTTTGAAGCTGCTCAGCAGTCTGGGATACTGGAAGTACCACTGGCAGAGAGTTTAGGGAGCAGAGTGCAGGTGATGTGGTCAAAGTGGCATAATCAGAGCATTTTGTTACATAGATATTGCTAGAGCCTTATGACATTATTTTAAAGTTTTCATTTTATTTTTGGGGCATTTTATTTTATCCATTAAAATGTTTTATTTTTTTATTACATTTAAATTAATAAAATACACAGATGACTATATATAAATGTAAACCATGTATAAACCCAGTTAATCTATGCTACATCATTTTATTAAGTATAATGTATTATTCCACGCATTGAGTTGTTTAACAACCCCCACCACTATTCCCCACCCAGACAGCTACTTAGGTTCCCCCCTTGAAATTTACCCAGTTCTGTAGCCCCCAGGTAATCCCTACTTCTCCATCCCACTCAGTGACACAAACCTCATGGGACACCACGGATCTTCCCAACCCCTACTGCTTCCTTTTGCAGTCCCCACCCCACTCCAGTCCCCTCTCTGTTTCCCCAGGGACCCCTTACTGGGCACTCCCACCCCCCTTAAGTTGCCCCTTTCCTCACTGAGACCCGCCCAGCCACCCCTCCTCCCCCCCATTAGACCCAGGGAACCCTTCCCTATCCTCTTTCCTTAGTTGGGTGGGAGACCTGGGGTGGGGGATGGTTTGCAGAGTGAGACCATTCCACAGTGGCAGCTTCTGTCCCACAGGGCTGGGCCCAGCTCCCCGCTCTGGGCATAGCTACCTGCCACATGAGGTTGTAGTCTCGTTAAAATGTGGCCTGGACACCCCCTTCATCATGACTGGGGAGGGGAGGGCAGGCCAAATGTGAGTGGTTCTGCAAATCTGTGAGCCTGGAGTGGGGAGTCAGGCCCAGCCCTGCTGGACAGGAGCTGCTGCTGCAGGGAGAGTTTTTCATTTTATGTAGTTTATGTTCTTTTTCATATTATTTTGTGGTGTTTCGCATTTGTGAAATGTAGAGGATATTACTGTCACATGAGGAAGGGGCAGTGTCTGTGCACACTCCCAATACGCACACAATGCTGTACAGAATACTTAACATAGTTTCATATAATAGGATTAGCAGGGAAACAAATATGTAACATTGCCTTCTCACATTAGAATGTGATGGATCAGAGAACTATTATTTATTATTTGTGTTACTGTCATGAACTAGAGTTCCATTGTGCTAAGTGCTGTACAAACACAGAACAAAAAGACTTTGTGTTTTTACAGCCACTGTGTCTCAATTTCCTTCTGGTAAAACAATATGTTCTATAGGTAAAAACAAAGTACTTTAATGTAAAAGGTAACTTGTGGGGAGTGGAGTGGGTAAATATAGTGGGATGAATATCAGAAAAACTTCCTGACAGCACAGTCTATTGGGCTGATGCTGAATAGATTCTATTTAGTTATTTAATTAATAATACCAAATACATTTTATTTCCAGGACTGAATCATGTGCTGGGAGGGGAAAGGCTCGTCGGAGGAGTTGGGATGTTCAGTGCAAACATTATCTTCTGTAATAAAGTGGGGATGATTGTTTGGCTGTCTGAGCAGAGGGGAAGGGAGTAATGGCTATTCATAGTGTTAGCAACCAGTTCAGTTCAGAGGTTTGTTTTAGTTTTTTGCACTTCATGAGGGCTTTAAATTTCACCTGTAATATCAGACATGAAATATGAGGTCAAATATAAGCAATCACACTTATTGTGTGTGCAAACTAGCTGCAAGTATTATAAATTAAAAATGAGAAAACGACTTCTGGGTAATTATTCCTAATTAAATTGTTATGACAGTAATCTGTCCAAAACTGCATTGGGACTGAAACCAATAGATTTCTATTTTGAAATTATCATAGCATTTTAAAAACGTAAGAAATGATGCTTGTACGAGTCCTAGTTGTCCAGTTAATGTTGACTAATCAGTAATAATATCCTCTTTGCAAAGCTCCGTAACAGCAATTATTAATGCAAGCTATCAGTAATCTGACTGTTCCTTGTTTGTTTTTTAAATAACTAAAACAGAGTCAGATGTACTGCCATTCTCTTTGAAGGATTTTCCATTACCTAGATGCATAGTGAGGGATGTTTATGTAAGCACGAAGGACTTGATCCTGCACCATTCAAGACGGTGAGAATTTTTCCATTGCATCGATCTGGAACAGGATCAAGCCACAAGATGAAAATACTAAGCATGTGTTTAATTTTAAATTCAGTGGAGTTAAACATGTGCTTAAGTGTTTTTTCCATCAAGACCTAAAAGTCTATACTGAAACATAGATTCTAAAGGATGAGAGGCATGTTTTTCCCTCCCCCCTCCCCATTTTTGCTATCCTGTATATGCCATGCCCCTCCATGTAGCTATAGCACTAGTGCATTCTCATTCCTGGTCCCCTACTGACCCACCCCAAAGCTTTCTTTAATGTGATTGCTCAAACCACTGAGCTATCTTCACTGTGTTGAAGGGAGCTGTCCAACAATTCAGCATCAGCCTTTTCTTTTTCCTGCAGGTGTGGCGCTTGCCAGCGGTCCGTTCCATTTTTGAACAGGGGTTCTAAGAGGAAAATGTCAAAGGAGAATATAATTGTTTTTTAAAAAAAATCTATAGTATTTAATGAAAAACTAGCTATTAAGTTGCACAAGTACCACAGTGAGGGACATGGCATAAGAACATAGAACAAATCTCTGAGTTTGTAGCTTTGCATACTTGTACTTGAATCTGTTATTTGGGAGCGACACTTAATATGAACTTTCAATCTTAACATTTGACTCTTGATTTTATTGCAGTTTATCACTAGTTGGAAACTTGAGGCAGTTCAGTCTAGTTCAGCATCAATTTTTTTCACAGCAAAGCACAGTGCTAATTTTCTGAATTTTAATGGCACTAATATTTTTGTAGTTGGAAGGCAAAACAAGGTACTTCTCACAAAGGCCACATTGTGCCATTGATTTTTAAGCGGAGCACTCCCCATTGAAGTTAGTGGGATAGAAATCAAAGCCAAAATAGATGCAAAATATTTTCTTTGGGAGTGTATCATGTCACTTTCATTCTCGCTCCATTTTTCAAATCCAGTAGAAAAATAGCATGAGTGATCCTGTGCGTAAATACCTATTTAAAGAGTACTATTGTCCTCATATCTTAAGAATTTGATTGTATTTAAGTCATAACAATATTACAGCAAGGAGTTCAGATAGATATGATCAATATTGAAGCTATATCCTGCGCTGGAGAACTTTTCAAGCAGCTATGGCCTGATCCTGCTGGTCTTAAAGTGGCAAATTTTTACTTATGAGTACTCCTGTTAACTTTAATGGAACTACTCACACTGGTGAAGGTTTGCAGGATGAAAGAGACTTTTGTGAAAAACAGGAGATTCCAAAATGAAAATGTCAGTAGAATTAGTTTTCCTTAAATACAAATAAATAAATATATTTAAAACTTGTAAAATGGGGGGCTTTGCTGGATATAAGCAACGAACACAGTAAAGTGCTGTATTAGAAAATGGGGAATAACAGCACCCAGTGCTAATTCATGAGAGTTCCAGGTGCATGGTGAATGCAGTATGGGGGGGGGGGGTAATGTGTTTGTTACAAACCATAAGCTTTCCATATTTTATATCAAGAAAATGGATTCTAGGACGGCCCTCCAGCTTCTCTCAGTTTTTATAAGCTTATTTTGATAACTGTTGTGTGATGATGAAGGGCTGGATTCCCCTCTTCTGTAATCAGATCCATGGGAGGGAACCAAGGGAAGAAATCTCAGTAAACGTTGCCCATGGAGTTTCCCCTCATACTGTGGTGTTGGGGTTTCTTTGCCCCTGCTGAATGAGCTGTCTGTCTGGTCCTCTGGGATTTGCAGGACACACAGGCAATCCCTGTGGCTGCTCTGCCAGCTGTGGAGACCCAGTATCTCTTCCCACTCCTTGGCAGTGTGGTGCCAAGAGATCCTCACTGTTAAGTTCCCCCCGATGGTCACAGCTGCCTCCAACAACTCCCCTAAAGAGGTCTCTTCACCCCAGAGCGAGCCTGTGGATAAGCTAAGAGAGCTCGGGGCTGTATTACTTTTTCCTGAGGAAAGTTCACAGGACTGGAACCAGTTTGGGCCCACCAAGTGGCTGCCTCTCCCTAGTGTATGGTAGCCCAAAACCCAAGGTGAGCCCTCTGCAGGATCTTGGGAAGAGTGGAATGGAGCCAAAGAGGTGGCTAATTCCCCATTCAGTGCGTGATGTGGTCCATAGGCAGATCCGTGGGCCATGATTTGGCCTGAAGGTAGGAGGAAATACAAATAATTGTAATGATGATGGTCACAATGACTCAATATTTGTCTTTAAAATTCTGTGTACATTTAAGCAACTTAATAATAATCTCTCCTGCTAGGAACATGATTTACAAAATGAACACTTAGATTCTGCAGAAAACTGGAAAATCCACAAAGACCCTCAGTCCATGGAGTTTGCTTGTTTTCTGTGAATGCTGAGTTCTGTTTTCCCAATGTATGTTTTTTTGAGAAAGGGAATTAAATGAATACACCTAGGCCTGCCTGTTAGCACTGTAGAGAAATAGTTTAAAATACAATGATTCATTACTTGCTTCATGAATTGCCTTCCAGTGGAAAGACTTAACCACGGGGAAACCAGGGCTGAGACTTGTCACGGTCAGATTCTGCTTCCCTTAACTCAAGCTGGATAGTATCTAATCAAGGGAACTACCCACAAAATGAGTATTCTCTACAAGAATTGAGGCTATACAGTCAATGACATAGTAAGCAGTACCTCCCTGGCAAGCAGAGTCAGAGGTGACAGGAGCAGGCCCTGACGGTCTGAGAATGATCATAGGGAGGAAGGTTGAACTCATGCAAGGACAATTTAAAAACGTCTCCAAGCATTCTTTCATACAGTTTCCCCAAACATCTGTTTTCCATTTTTAGTGCAGATAATCAGGCTAGCACATGTGCTATGCTAAATTTGAACATAGGAGCTGTTCTAGTGGAAATGGACTTTGTTAGTTCTAACCAGCTCTCACTATTTAAAAATTTTTTTTTTTAAAAAATGTAGGTGATGACTCTACAACCTCTTAAGGAAATGGGGGACTGAAAGTTAGCCTGTAACACAGCACAAGGATTTCAGTGTTGTTTTTTCAGCTCTAACCCTCTCATCCACTCATATGCAAACATCTCCAAAATGTCAACCCATGATTTTTTTTTTTTAAACTGTATATGAATAATCGAAAAGGATGACTGATGCAACAAAGCTCCAGGTTACCTTTTAATAAGCATGCTGAGACAAAGTTGTCTGTCACTTTTATATAATTGTTTATTCATTGGTAGAAGTTTAGAAATCAACAATCTTAAACGTTTCTATTTTCAAAAAGAGGCTCTTTAAATCTGTAGTAAAGCCATTGGGATTATTTTGAAAAGTTTGATCCTTTTTGTGAGAAAACAAATGATTGATTATGAGTGTGACAAAGTTTACACACACTTGTGAGGGAGGCAAAGATTGGTTTAGAATATAACAAACATGGATATTTACATTTGTTTTACATAAAAATGTAAGATCTTATATAATCTTGACCGCACTTATAGCAAGGAGTCCATGTGAACTATGTTTAGAGGTTTTGATTAAAGGTTGCTGTTAATCTGCATTCCATGGTGAACCAGAGATTAACATATTAAGCTTTGTAAATTTACTATTGGCGATACTGACGTCGGGCAAAAAACAGTTACTGTCTCATCCTGGACATACGGAGTTTATGTGAAATACCAAAAGAGTGTAATTTACAGTATTTTTTTTCCCGTTCCTCATTTTATTGCCTGAGACATATTTTGACTGCAAAGATCCTGGAAGTTTAAATTAGACTCTTTAATTATTTCTCCAGGTCACGCATGTGTTCTAAGTTTGGCCTGGCAAGGCTTGTAAATGGCCTGGCTACTGGCAAAGCAAGAACTCTTTCCGGTAAGTGGGTAAGTGCTGGCAAGTATCTGGTTGGATTCACTGCTGCACCCTGAGCTTCAATGCTTGAAAGCTCCCATTAAACCCGGAAGCCAGGAGTAGGGGGATAGAGGTCAGAGCCAAGCTCCTTCTCACTCACAACAAGAGAAGGAGGGTGCTCCAAATTGATCAGACATTTAGGAACCCTGGCAGGGTCAAGAGGCAGTGCTTTGCTGGCAGGTGAACAGTGACCCCCTTCCTAGCAAGTTCTGGGGAAGGAACACACTGGGCTTCTAACTAGGGCACTGCTCTGGTCCCTGCCATAGGTCTCCTATTTTTCTTATGGCTACAGCAGGGTTAGTCCTTTAGCTAAAAGAGGGCTGTTGGTAATGTTTTCAAGCCCTGGAGCTCTCTTCCATTTTGCTTCTGGTTTTTATTGAACAAGTTCTTGTTTTATCAGGAGATACTTTGAACCATTTTTAAATACTCAGGACAAAAGTTTTCAGTTGAAATTCAGCTCTGCAGAAATTTTTGCTTTTGCAAAGTTGCATGTTTCAGCTCCAGGGATAATTGCAGCTGGCCTAGGGCCTGTCAGATTAATGTGGGCTTGACATTTACCAAGTTAGGGATTATCAGGTTCAGCTACTGTACCATACAGTCTGCTGTTCTCGGTTTCCTTATATAATTAATTTAGTACAGAGGGTTGCACAATGATGCTAGGATAGACTTCTTGCATACAAATAGTGGTACCATTGGCATGTCACAGGGCTTTCATAGGGATTGCATATCTCTTTTGATTGTATAAAATAATTGATCCAAATTCTTGGATTAATAAGGTTTACATGGTTTGATGTCGAACTGTGTGCCTGTTTCTCACTGGAGTAGTAATGCATAGTGTAAATAAGAAAAAAGCCAAGGTAGGGAATTAACTTTTAGTGCAAAAAGCCATAGCTCAGACTTTCTCAGGGTACATCTACACTTACCGGAGGGTCCGGCGGCAGGCAAGCGATTTTCTGGGATCGACTTATCGCGTCTAGTGAAGACGCGATAAAATCGATCCCTGATCGCTCTGCCGTCGACTCCGGAAATCCACCGCGGCAAGAGGCAGCAGCGGAGTCGACGGCAGCGTGGCAGCGGTCGACTTTCCCCTGTCCTCACCGCCAGGTAAGTCGACCTAAAATACGCAACTTCAGCTACGGTATTCACGTAGCTGAAGTTGTGTATCTTAGGTCGGACCCCCGCTGTAGTGTAGACCTAGCCTCAGACAGAAAATTTAGCTGTCCCATCCACCACCCCGATTTCTGACGCATGCATTACTTTAAACACATGTTCTTGGGATTTCGATAGATGTAAGAGGAAAAACCAACTATATCCAAAGACTTCAAATAATATAAAAATGATCAGAATGAAATTGTTGTGTAAACCAGAAGTCCCAGGAATGGAAAACTCAAGGACTAGTGGTAGAATACCACACTTTTTTCTTCCCTGACGCCAGTTTGAGTCAAGCCCAGACAAGCAGTAATCTTTCAGCGGCCTTCTGTGAAATTAGTTGATGATCTTCAAACAATTACTAAGTGTCCACATCACAAACCCCATAATCACATATTATACTAGTTGGCACTGTTTGTCCTCAGTCATAGCAGAGAGGCTAAGGACTGAATGACACCTATATGATAGTGTGATGGATGGTTTAGAAATGCTGATGGATTAGATATATGGATAACTACTCACTCTTCCTAAAGAAGATGGGAGAGATTCCAGAGGACTGGAAAAGGGCAAATACAGTGCCCATCCATAAAAAGGGAAATAAGGACAACCTGGGGAATTACAGACCAGTCAGTTTAACTTCAGTACTTGGAGAGAGAACGGAGCAAATAATTAAGCAATCAATCTGCAAATACCTAGAAGATAATAAGGTGATAAGTAAGAGTCAGCATGGATTTGTCAAGGAACAAATCATGTCAAACCAACCTACTAGCTTTCTTTGATAGGGCAACAAGCAGTGGCGTAACCAGGTTATAACAGCAGGGGGAGCAAAAAAAAAAAGGCGCCGATGCAGCGGGGGGAATAAAAGGAAAAACCGCTGAAGACTGAAGCACTTGCCACCGAAGACCCAGAGCGGCTGAAGGACCTGCCGCTGAGGACTTGGAGCGGCTGAAGGACCCACTGCCAAATTGCCGCCGAAGATCCGAAGCGGCTGGGGTGAGAGTAAAAAATTAAAAAGGCACCACTTTTGGGGAATGTGCTCAGTGGGGAGCGGCTGCTCCCCCTGCTCTTCCCCCTCCCCCCCCCGCTACGCTACTGGCAACAAGCCTTGTGGATAGGGGCGAAGCAGTAGATTTGATATATCTTGACTTTGATACTGTCCTGCATAATCTTCTCATAAAAAAACTTCGGAAATGCAACCTAGATGGAGCTACTTTAAGGTGGGTGCATAACTGGTTGGAAGACTGTTCCCAGAGAGTAGGTCTCAGTGGTTCACAGTCACGCTGGAAGGGCATATTGGGTGGGGTCCCGCAGGGATTAGTACTTGGTCTGGTTCTGTTCAATATCTTCATCAACGATTTAGATAATGGTATAGAGAGTACACTTATAAAGTTTGCGGACGATACCAAGTTGGGAGGGATTGCAAGTGCTTTGGCGGATAGGATTAAAATTCAAAGTGATCTGGACAAACTGGAGAAATGGTCTGAAGAAAATAGGATGAAATTCAGTAAGGACAAATGCAAAGTACTCCATTTAGGCAGGAACAAACAATTGCACACATACAAAATGGGAAATGACTGGCTAGGAAGAGTACTGCAGAAAGGGATCTCGGGGTCGTAGTAGATCACAAGCTAAATATGAATAGTCAACTTGTGTAACACTGTTGTGGGTGGGTGGGGAAGCAAACATTCTGGAATGTATTAGCAGGAGTGTTGTAAGCAAGACATGAGAAGTAATTCTTCCGCTCTACTCCATACTGTTTAGGCCTCAACTGGAGTATTGTGTCCAGTTCTGGGCACCGCATTTCAGGAAAGACATGGAAAATTGGAGAAAGTCCAGAGGAGAGCAACAAAAATGATTAAAGGTCTAGAAAACGTGACCTATGGGGGAAGATTAAAAACATTGAGTTTAGTCTGGAGAAGAAAAGACTGAGAGGGAACATAACAGTTTTCAAGTATGTAAAACGTTGTTACAAGGAGGAGGGTGAAAAAATATATCCTCCTTAACCTCTGAGGATAGGACAAGAAGCAATGGGCTTAAATTGCAGCAAGGGCGGTTTAGGTTGGACATTAGGAAAAAACTTCCTAACTGCCAGGGTGGTTAAACACTGGAATAAATTGCCCAGGGAAGTTGTGGAATCCCCATCATTGGAAATTTTTAAGAGCAGGTGAGACAAACACCTGTCAGGGATGGTCTAGGTCAGTGTTTCCCAAACTTGGGATGCTGCTTGTGTAGCTGCTTGTGTAGGGAAAGCCCCTGTCGGGCCGGGCCGGTTTGTTTACCTGCCGCGTCCGCAGGTCCGGCAATCGCGGCTCCCACTCGCCGCGGTTCGCCGCTCCAGGCCAATGGGAGCTGCTGGAAGTGGCATGGGCTGAGGGATGTACTGGCCGCCGCTTCCATTGGCCTGGAGCAATGAACCATGGCCAGTGGGAGCCGCAATCGGCTGGACCTGCGGACGCGGCAGGTAAACAAACTGGCCTAGCCCAACAGGGGCTTTCCCTACACAAGCGGCGGAACAAGTTTGGGAAACACTGGTCTAGGTAATACTTAGTCCTGCCATATGTTCAGGGGACTGGACTAGATGACCTCTTGAGGTCACTTCCAGTCCTATGATTCTGTGATCGCCAGTCACTCCAGAACAGAGTTGAGGAAGGGCACTGCAGTAATAACACACTTCCACTAACTGTTGTACATGTTCTGTGGACAACTAAAGGGCCTTTGTTACAAGTGTTTAGTTTGCAACTTTTCCTGAAACGAACTTGGTCTCTCTCTGTTTATCCCTGTTTGGTCTAACTCATTTGTTCACATCACAAAAACACCACACTTGGCAGCCTTTGCTGAAAAGAGGTGTCAGAATTGAAATATAATAGGTGTTGGAGGATAGGAGTATGTTTGCTGAACAGTATGTTGAAGTCTGCAAAGCACTTTCAGGTCTCGGTATGAATGAGGGAACAGATTTTAAATTCTGTATACCTTATACCTGAATTTTTCAATTAATCTTTTCCCTGTAATTTTATTTCTATTGCAAAGCAGGCTTTGTTTCTGATAGCTTTGAACAAAAGAAAGTGTCATGAAGTACCTTCCTTATGTTGTGAAGTGTGTTCAAATTAGTGGGAAGTCTAGTTTTCTTTGAATACCTTTGCATCTTTTTTTGTCTGTCTCAAATGGATCAGTTTTTTTATCACGTAAGGTCATACCCTACCCTCAGTCTGTGTTTGTGTCTCTCATTAACATCTTTCCGCTCTAAGACTGAGAGTAAAAATTCCCCTTAAATGTTTTCATCATGCTTATTTAAGAATCACTTGTAGGGTTCATGAATCCATTTTTGGAAGCTGAGAACTACAATGGGAGAATCAAACCATTCATCATTGTTCACTTAAACAACTAACCCATGTTGAATATGGATTTAATAGATATCAGCTCTTTATATAGCTGGCTTCTCTGTCTAACTTTATGAAGTCTCTTTGATTAGATATCTTTAAACAGGAATTCTAGCTTGTCATAACAATATTCTAACGTGAACACACACTGCATAATGGGATGGGTTATATTTCTCAGATCCCAGTCCACTGAATAGGTTCTCGGTAGCAGCCATCCATCAATGGTAATTTTCAGGTCCCTGCCCAAGTGCAGGTACAGCTCTTTCCCAGTACAGTAAAAAAAGTAACACAGAAACCATTGATACATTTACATATGAATATTCTATTTATCAAACTGTAAAGGATTAACATTACGCTTAACTGTCGTACTTATCAAATTAAACTGATGTCCCAAGGGAGGCAGAAAGCTATTTAGTGTGCACCTTGCATGTTGTATCCATCTAAACTTTCTTGTACAAATTCTGTAATTTCTGTTTTTCATTTGAGACAAGTCTGTTGTGAAGTGTGTTGGTTGGACTTCAGGGCTTCTTAAAAGTCTGCCAGCAGGCAATAGCAGAGTCATTTGCAAAGAAGAGTGGTTGTAAATCATGCTAGATTTCCACTATCAGTTTATTCGGCATAGACTTAAAGTTCAGTACTTAGTGTCATTACAATAATCAAAATTAAGATGTATTTAAAGAATAACTAAAATATTTTCTGCACCTCTAATATGCCAGTTTGAATCTGCTGGACCATTTGCTGTCATCACATTGATGACAAGTTGAAGTAACAACCTGGCAATTCTTACGAATTTGTCTTAAGCGACAAGAATTCCAGATTGCACTGTTTTCTCCATGTATATAGCTAATCCTTTTTGAATCCTACTAAGTCAGTGGCTTTCAAATTTTTTGAGCTGAGCACCCTCCCCCCCCCAAGTTACAATTTTTGGTTGTCTCCCCTGACCCAAACAAAAAGAGGGGAGTTGGGGTGGATGTGGCACTCCCTTGTCGAGCCCTACCATGTGGGGCTGAAGACTGAGCTTCCTGGCATCACTGCTTTTCCTCCTGACTGTTCCTCCACACCCCTCTAGGGGGGGCATGCCCCACAGTTTGAAAACCTCTGTGCTAAGCTCTTGGCTTCTGTAGTATCTTGTGATGATGAGTTTCACAGACTAACACTGTCATGGAGGGAAAGGGTTTCCCTTTTAATCCATCTTTAAATTGCTGCCTTTCCGTTTCCCTTGTTCTTTGTTGAGAGTGGATATGGGCTGGGTTAGATGAACAGTTAGTGCATGGCAAGCTGGGGTGTAAAGCTACAGCACATTTGTATGCCATGTACTAACTGTTCATCTAGACGAGTCCTAAGTACTATAAGAGAACCTGGTCTACCTTCTCTATACAATGCATTACTTTGCATATCACTACCATGTCTGCCTTGCTGTGTGGTCAGTCCTCAGCAGCAGCTCCAGATACTTTGGTCCAAAGAGGATATATGTTTTATTCAGCATGAACCAGATGGCTTGAATACAGGGAAGGAAGAACAAGAAATATCTACTCTGACAGTCAGGTTAACATATGGGTTATATTGCTGCTGCTTTTCCCAGAACTTTCAACTGCTGATTGACACATTCTCTGATATACCTGTTGTCTCTGAGCTGTTCACCTCCCATTAGTTCTGACAAACCTATTTTGCATAAACCTCGGTGGAAAATGTAGGAAAACCTTGAGTCCATCTTTCTCAGAGGGAGAGGTAATCTTGCTTGACCTGGTTTCCCTAATAGTAAAATGTCTTAGAGGCATAGTACCAGCTAGCCCTTCAATTCTCCTTCCTCCAAACTGAAACAGATTTGTTATTGTGGCTAATAATAACTACTTTGTAATTCTATGGAAGGCTTCCAGTCTACCCTGACACCAAAGGTCAGGCCTTCTACCTGACTTTAGTCCTCTTATCACTTTCTGAAAATGTTAATCTCAACCCCCTCGAAAGCTATGAAGGGAGACTGTTAGCCAGACCCTTTCTCTTCCGACTGTCTTATTCCCTGTTGTTTGGTGTGCTGACAAGCCTCCTTCTCCTTCACTAACTCAGTTGATGACATGGATGCATATTTCTCCCTGCCAAAGAAAAATCCCAGAGGAAGGGCTTGATGCCTCTTGACACTGTCAGATAGTGCTTGTTCCCATCTGCTACTTAACTCTAGCCCATTGCTACTTTTGCCAGCTTCCCACCCCTAGGCCCCATGTCCTCTGAGGCGAATGACCCTTAAATTACTCTTCTTTGTTGCGATAGTTTCTATGAAGAGGGTCAGACAGTTGCCGAGCACCCTGTCTACATCCTTACACCAATCTGCTCCAGTCTCTCGCAACAATTAGGTTGGTTCAAGAACTAAAATGGCCTCTTGCTTTCACTTGAATCAGAATATGAAATTACTTAGTTCTCCTTTCCCCTTCTAGTGACAAAGAATGTACCTAAAATTCTACCTGTAAAGGATAAAGAACTTTAGGTCTCCTGACCCATTGTTAATTCCGTGGAAGGAGCTAAAGGGTATATAAATCAAACTTAAAATTAAAAGTGCTGTTCTGCTGAAGGGGTCAGGTGTCCTCTCAATGTACAAACTGTCCTCTTTCAGATTCGTAATTAAAACCTTCTGGGCCAAAAGCTGCACAGAACGTATGGAGTGGAAGGGCAGAGGGAGAGGGGACAGAATTAAGATAGTTCAGGTGATCTGTATGGTTGTGTTTTCTGACTTTCTCCAAGTGTCACGATAACTTTGAATATCAAGGTATTATAAAATATGATTGGACTTTTTAATTAGTTTTTTGGGGGGTTGTTTCTTTTTAGAAAGAAACTACAGAGTTCAAAAGTGTTCAATTAGTTCTTAACAATTCTATAGATATTTTCAGCCATAACATTATCTTAACTCAGTTTTTTTTGTTTGCCTGAAAATTTCCTCAGCTTTATTAAAATGTTTATATATAGGGAAGCTCATTTTAGCAATTACTGTGGATAGATGCTAAATTAAGCCCTTTGGGTTATGTTAGCTATTGTTATGTATCAAATAATTTTGCTTCCCTTTAAAAAAAAAAAAAAAAGTAATGTTCAGAACATGTAGCACAGAGGTTTGTCTGACACAGAATTCAAATAGTATTTCACTACTAATCATTGCCCAGCCAGAATCATCTTCATTCATAAATATCTTCTGTTTCGTCTGGTAGATTAGTATTGTATGAGGCAAAGCATTCTAAGATTTCCTGAGCTCCAGGAGCGTCTTATATAATTATGCCCTTTTATTGATGCTTTTTGAAATTTTTTTTTTAAAGATTCTATGTAGATTATAAAGTGAAAGCTAAAATCAAGATTACTGTTACGTAGTTTTCTACCTGCCTCCTCCACCCAGATTAATATTGTTTATTTTTTATATACTTAGGTGCTCATCACTGTAGGACCTGAATAACTCGCAACACCCTTCTGAGACAAGGAAGAATCCCCATTTGATAGGGAAACTGAGGCAGAGTATACACCCCCAGTTTAATAAAACATTTTTAAGCAAGTGCTTAAGTGAATCTCTGGTTTAAGTACATGCTCAAAGGTAAGGATGTGCTTACGTGCTTCGTTGAACAGACAGAGACTGCTGAATCAGGGCCTACGTCACTTGCTCCAGCTCATGGGGTGAGTCTGTGGTAGAGTCAGGAATACAATACACTTTTCCTGATTCTTAGTGCTATGACTTAATTTTCCATTATGCACAATCACAGGGCTGTAGCTTAGCACAGTGGTTCTCAACCAGGGGTACACAGCGGTCTTCCAGGGGGTACATCAACTTATCTAGATATTTGCCTAGTTTTACAACTGGCCACATAAAAAGCACTAGCAAATTCAGTACAAACTCCGCCCTGGTCTACACTACAGGACTAAATAAAAAAAGGACTCCTTGGATTTTGTGTCATCCTTCTTGTTCCTCGCTATTCTATGTACTGTTTTATGTTCTTTCAATATATATGAACCTTATCAAATAAGATATTGAGATGATAAAATTCCAGTGGCAGAGGGGATCAATTCCAGGGATCAGAAAGAAATAGTAAAGATGCCAATAGAGGCCAAACTTAATCTAACAACACTTAAGTAAACAAGAAAAGGATCATGACAGACACTATTAGCATGAAATAGATTAAGAGGGGATGATTTGTAGTCCAAGACTGTTAACTGTATCCATATCTGTATGCAAAACAAAATATGCCTGATTCTGATGAGGTTATATATAGTATGCTAAGCCAGTGGCTCTCAATCTTTCCAGACTACTGTACCCTTTTCAGGAGTCTGATTTGTCTTGAGTACCCCCAAGTTTCACCTTATTTAAAATCTACTTGCTTGCAAAATAAGACATAAAAATACAAAAGTGTCACAGCACGCTATTACTGAAAAATTGCTTACTTTCTAATTTTTACCATATGATTATAAAATAAATCAGTTGGAATATAAATATTGTACTTACATTTAAGTGTATAGTATATAGTATAGTACATTTCAGTGTATAGTATAAACAAGTCATCATCTGTATGAAATTTGAGGGTATGTCTACACTACGAAATTAGGTCGATTTTATAGAAGTCGATCTTTAGGAATCGATTTTATACAGTCGATTGTGTATGTCCCCACTAATTGCATTAAGTCGGCTGAGTGCGTCCTCAATACCGTGGCTAGCATCGACTCAAGGAGCAGTGCACTGTGGGTAGCTATCCCACAGTTCCCGCAGTCTCTGCTGCCCATTGGAATTCTGGGTTACACTCCCAATGCCTGATGGGGCAAAAACATTGTTGCGGATGATTTGGGGTACATGTCGTCAGTCTCCTCTCCCTCCCTCTGTGAAAGCAATGGCAGACAATCGTTTTACACCTTTTTTTCCTGGGTTACCCAGGCAGATGACATAGCACGGCAAGCATGGAGCCCGCTCAGCTCACCGCTGCTGTTGTGAGCATTGTAAACACCTTGCGCGTTATTCTGCAGTATGTGCAGAACCTGGCTAGGAGACGCAAGCACAAGGATGAAAAATTTCACTTTTCATTTAAAAAATAAAAAAAAAAGTTTAGCATTTTCAAGCTAAAATTTGTTTTTTTCTCTCCTCTCTCCCGTGTTTACATCCCCTCCTTTTCTCAGGTTATAACCTCTTATCGATATATTTTGATTGGTTAGAACTCACAGTATTGCATTGGAAACAAGGGGGTGGAGAAGGAAACAAGGGAGAGAAAGTGGTGGGGGGGAAAAAGAGGGGGGAGATTATTTTAGAGAGGGGAAGAAAGGAAGTGAGAAGCAAACTTAAAAACTTTACATTGAAAAACAAAATTTTTCAGTTTTCAATAAAACAAAAACAATGAAATTTTTCAATTGGAAACAAATTTTTCACTTCATTCATTTTGAATTTTTTTCATTATAAAAATGAAAACATTCACCAAAAAAAATCAAAATATGAAATTTTTGTTGCTTTCAAAAATGTAAAATACTGTATTGAAATACTGTTTTTTACTAAACAATGCCCCTGCTCCCAAGAGCTGGTAACGGCACTGAATGATTCTTGCTCTGAAGAGTTCTCAAGTTTCTCTGCAGATAAAATCCGTTGGGTTTAGGCCAAGATGTCTGCTTCCATGGTTACAGTATCATGTATGGAGAAGGAGGAGAAAACCAGCTTTCTCTGCTTGAATTTCAGATGGTGTCACTCCCTGAGACATGAGAGGAGCTAGAATTGCTAGAGCTATGAGCTCTGCATTAGAATGTGTTTTCTTTGGCTAGAGAAATGTAGCAGGAAGATGTTGAGGATGTTTTTAGAGTTGACTGTCCTCTCTTTGGAAGGCAAGTTGCCTGGTATAAGTGATTACTGGACCCCCACATAAGAAACCATATAGGAACTGACAAACTCTCCAGTTGTCTCAGTGTCTAAAATTTACCATATTTAGGAAAGATTATTGAGAAGGTTGTGGTGAGGTAGCTATAGCAATATCTGCATTCCTCAGATGGTTTCAATCCTTCTCAGTTTGAGGTTTGGCCTTTTTATGGTACGGAGATTGCACTAGTTAATTATCTCCTTCTGGCAATATATGATATCTGTTCTGATTCTTTTAGATCTGTCCTTTGATTCCATTGACTGTGGGTGTTGTGGACCTGCCTATGGAGCCCTGCATGGATTGATGATCAATTTTTTTATGAGGAGATGCTGGGGAAATTGCTCATCTGTCCCAAAGGCACTTTGTAACATTTCCGTTCTTTGGCCCCTTCTCTTCTGCATGAGGAGAAACAAATGGAAGAGATGGCAGAGATTATTTTAGTGCTCCAGTTGGGGGAGTGTGCCAATTGTTCATTTTGCTGGATCACAACTCGGGTGTCACATCTGCTGGATCTCTAACTGTGTCTGGATGGCCAGCTAACAGTAGTTGTCAAGATTTTTTGGGGGGATGGTTGTTTTTCCCCATCTGCACATGGGTAAGAGGATACAACCTTTTTATTAAAGTTGTGGGTTCCCTACAGTTATGTACATGTCATTTCCTTGAGACTGGATTGCCATAATGTGGTCTACATAGGGCTACATGTATTCAGAACATTCAGCCTGTGCACAATACAGTTCTTAATGTTGCTTCACACCACTAGCACAGTATATGTGCCCTCAGATCAGCACTGCCTTCTGATTGCTTGCCTTCGCTTCCAAGGCACTCACTGGAGCAACACGTAAATACTTTTAAAAATCTGAGCCTCAGATACTATGGTGATGATGACCATATAAGTATCTAAATAGGTGCTTTGCAAATGCATTTAGAGGTGTTAGTTTTGACTTATAAGGCCATAAGATGTTTTGGTCCTGAATAACACCACCTCGCTCCTTGTGTGGTACAAAGCCGTTTGATATTGGCGGCGGTCATTGAGCTAACTGCTGCCTGGTTTAAATGGGAGAGGGCTGGTGGTGGGGCATTTTAGTGATAGGACCTTTACTCTGGGACTTGCTCCCCTTTGATATGACAGCTCCCGCATCTGTATTCCATTAGGATAAGTTGCAATGTCTGTCTATTTTCCCAGGTTTTGCAGAAGGGTATATTCAATTTAGCGAGTGATTATTGAGAGTCCTGATCTTTCAGTTAAGAAGGTTCAACCTCTTTCTTACATCAGTGTATTTGATAAGATTTGTAATTGTTTTGACTGTCATCTATCTCATCTTTCTATCTAATTAGTCTAAGGTATTTTTAGGGTATCCATTGCAATAGTATCTTGGTATCTGGCTGTCTAACCATATGGTTAAGGGGCAAAGGTTTCATTACTCTAAATGAGCTGGAGTCAAATCAAGGCCACCCCTTGTGCCAGTGCAGGATGGGCAGCTTAGCAGAGCCCACATTTTGTTCCCCATTCCTCAAAAACTCATCTAATTCATACTGTGCAGGTCATCCAGAGCCACAGAGGAGTGTGCCTTGGCAGGGTGTAGATTTAAGGGAATGGTCTATATATTAAGTGGTCTACCCAGGGCATTTTGGAGGCAAAAGCAAAGAGGGCTGAATTTGGCCCCTTAAACCTGTGTCTCCATCCTCCTACCTTCTTCCCAGCACTTGTTGGGTAGCGCTGTATTCATAAGAAGCAATGTAGTCTAATCACTAAAGCACTGGCCTCATAGTCAGAGACTTGGGTTCTAAGCCTAGTTCCTGACACTGACTTGCTTTGACTTCAAGCATATCACAAAGCCTTTCTCTATCTCTTTCTCCATGTGTAAAATGAGGATAATATGCCTTGCAGGAGTAATGTGAGGCTTAGTTACTTAATGTTTGTGAAACAGTTTGAGGAAAAATGCTAAGTATTTTTGTTATTCATTACACTATGCATTAGCTGAAGAATATGAAATACCTCGGGTGAAATCTTGGCCCCATGGAGGTGAATGACAAAATTCCTACTGGCTTTCATGGGATGAGGATTTCACTCCACATGCTCATTACCAACTTGGTGTTTGCCAATCCAGGGAAGTAGTGTAATCTTCTCTTACTCTTTTCTAGATCATGTTGTGACATTACGCCCCATAGTCTTCATAGAAATATTGTTATGATATGAATATGGGATAACTAAGTTATGTTTTATGCAATATGGGTCATGTGAGGTATCCTTGGAAAGGTTATGATTTGCTGAATGTAATTACCCAATTTGTATGGATGTATCATTCCTGTATCTGAAGTTAGGAATATTGACTATGTAACAATTACAACTGTGTGTACTTGGGGAACGCCCCCCAGACAGTATGCAATCAGCCTGGATGGGCCATTAGGAAGGCCAATGGGACTTTGAAGATACTAATCTCCCTCCTTCCTGAGAAATTTCCTGGGATGCTGCGTTGAAACTGCAGGGTCATGTGATCATGTTACCTGGTACAGGATACCATCTTGAAATGCTGATACTTTTCCATGGGAAGGGGATGGGGGTCAAAAATGGGGAACAAAGGATTCTATGCAAAGGATATGCAAATCCTATTTAAGGCTGGGGAGTGAGTTAATCTGGGCTCTTCTCCACTGCCTCCCCACCCAAGAAGGAACACTGCTGAAAACACCTGAAGAAACAAATGAACTAAGCTGTGGGGAGGGAGCGGCAGGGGCTAAGCCTAGGCGAGAAAGGTCAGCCTGTAAAAGGAATCCCTGGAGATTTATGCTGTAAGCAGTGCAGTTTACCTTCAAGAAACTCTGTAACCTGCTTGAAACAACATTTAGGGTGAGAAGTTATTTGTAGTCAGTAAAAAATTTACCTTTTGTAGTTAATAAACTTGTTGTTTATTCTAAAACACAGTTTATGCAATTCATAACTGGGGGGAGGGAGGGAAAGCTGTGCATATCTTCCTCCACATTGAGGGAGGGAGCGAATTTCACGAGCTTACACTGTATACAGGGACGTCTTTAGGCATACGCTGCATACACACATACATACCATGAAATCTGGGGCACCAAATTGCCCCAAATTTCATGGTGCCCTAGGCAGCTGCGTGCTGCATATGCGACAGCATCAGCCCCAGCGACCAGCCCTATCCCTCGGCCGGCCCCGCCTGCAAGGGGCAGGGCCATCCCTAAGGGGGTGTGGGGCCCCGGACAACTCCCTCCGCCCTGCCTTTTACCCTTCCCTCTGCCCCGCCCCCATTCCACCTCTTCCCCCAGCGACCCCGCACTCACCGGCAGCGGCAGGAAGTGGAGGGCATCCAAATGGCTAGGGATGGCCCTGACTGTATCGATCTCTATATCGCACAAGACAATATAATTTTGGGTTTACACTCCAGAGGGTGTGTGCACCAGAGTGCTGGGCAATTCCCCCAGCTGAATTTTCCCACGCAGCTGATTGCAGACTGTGTGATTCTGCAGCTGGGCGTGTCCCTACCTCTGCGTGTGCACAGCAGGACAGGGTGAGGGAGCCCAGGCTGGTTGAACGGGTGGGTTCAGTGGGACCCAGGAAAGGGGGGTCCAACCCGTCAATGCTTTTGGAAGGTATTGCAAAAATCAGTTATTTGACATCTGTATTTCAGTATCAGATAAAATCTAATCTTTGCATCTGATTCAAAGCTCATTGAAGTCAATGGAAAGATTCTCACCGAGTTAAATAGACTTTTGATCAGGCAATTAATTATGTATTGATTGGTACCTACAATGCTGTGTTAAGGAGTCTCAAAGGGTTGTTCCATCATTTGTGAAATCTGAATGTTTCCAAATGGAGAAAAAAAGAGGGCTCTCTGAGTACATCCATACAAAAGGATGATGCTTTCATACTTTTAAATAGCATACCACAGGCATCTTAAATTCTTCTATATTTTTTTCTCCTCTTGAGGAGTATGTATTTGTTTCTATCATCTGTTCTCTACTTTTCTGTGAGAGAGCATGAAGCAAATAAGTGAATTCCATTATACTGTTAAAATA
>NW_020664409.1:75529054-75552392 GCF_002925995.2 Terrapene triunguis
TGTCTAATGTGCTGTTCATCACATGTAAAGGTATGACAATCTGGCCCTTGGTGATCTTTTTAGTTCTATAATACTTGATGTTTCATACCCTGCATACAACCATTTCTTCCTCCCTTTGCTTACGTTGGCCTTGTGTTATTACACCTAGTTTAGATGTTACTGCTCACAGAACTCTTCAGCATACATGAACTGATCTTTCAAAGTCACATGGCACAGAAGTGCATGCAACAGCAAATATCACACTAATATTGCAATCTGTCCCTCCCCTGGGCCCCCTCCTAAGGCTTCTGCTTTAGCAGCCAGTGTGAATCAGCTTGAATGTTAGCCTCACTTAAAATCCAACCTCTTCCAGCGGACAAGCACACCTACAGCCACCTAGCAATTTGCCAGGAAGTGATCTCATCACTCATCAACTCCAGCTCATCATCATTATCCAGATTAGTAATCTGTGAATGGAGACTGTTCAGTTATAAGGCTCTCAGTTAGGATTTTAAAAATAATTGTAATTCCGGGAACTGAATGAACTATAAATAGATTATAATCATGTTTTATAATCCAAAAGAACAGGATCAGTGAGGTAGGTGGAGTGGCCTTGTCAGGGATGACTTGTTCTTCCCTCCCCCCACCCCTCCTTTTTTTTTTTTTTTTTTTAATAGCAACAGGAAGGAAAATGGAAAGGGGGTTGATCAGGTTTTGTGTCATTATCCTGTAATTTGGGGCTCTGGCACAAAGAAAAACTATACAATCTATTCAAATGGGGAGAAAGTATTTATAGTGGCAATTAAATACATTTCACATTAGGAACACTGTCTCTGCAGCAGTTTGCATATCCCACTCTATGGTATTTTCATTAAGAAATTACACATCCTGACCTTTCCCTTTCTCCTCTCTGTAGATCATCAATTCAGTGGTACTGCTGATCCTGCTGAGTGCCCTGACTGATCCCGACCAGTACCACTTACCAAGTGCTGAATTAGGGGGCGAATTTGAATTTATGGATGATGCCAGTAAGTATATAGCATTTAATTATCAGTGTTTCATTTCTGTTTCTGAAGCAGCAGTATTTTTTAGGCAGTCTGGTAATGATTATGTCTCCTAAATATTGCTTCACTACACTATCCTAGCATTTTGACTTTTATGGCAAAAGGCATATCTACGGCACAAAACCACCACCACACTGGAACTGATTGTGCACTTTTTCAGTAGTCTCATCCAATTGCCTGTTAACTGAATGGGTACAGAGACCAACTACCCCTTCACATCTAGCAGAGATCCCTCCAGAATAGTGGGATGGCCTATTGGCAAAGTGTTTGGAAAAGCCTGCACTACCATTGGCTGTGATGTAGCCACTCTGAGGTGAACAGAGAGAGGACTAGAGTCAATAGAGATGCAAATCAGCATGTTCATTAGCACTAAAAAAAAAAAAAAAATGGAGTAAATAAGGATATGAATGGTATTGGTTCTGAAATAATTATATTTATAATAATACATTTGCATGGAGCTACAGAAACAGGAGTCCTTGTCTTTTCTCAGAAACTTTCAGTATCTCTCTCATGGCTAATAAATGGCACTAAATTCATTGATTAATGGTAACATAGGGCTGCCTCTTTCTCCCACTAAAGGCTACGGCAAAACTTTCATTGAATTCAGATCCTGTAGGGACTGGGGCCTGGGTGGTCATACCTAATGGTTAGAGTCAGAAGCCTGGGATCGCATTCAGGGTCAGGAGCACATCAAAGATTAGAGCCGGAGGCAGAGCTGGGAGTAGGAACTGGGACCTGGAGCAAGGCAGGAAAGCAGAACAGACAGGAGTCTGGCATAAGGAGGACAGGAACAGACTGGGAGGCAGGAAGCCAGGGCTCTGGAGTCAGGAAAGGTCCATAGTAGTAGCCAGCCAAGGAATCCTCTAGTTGTTCAGACAACTTCCTGTGACGTTCTGGTTTAAGTAGAGCTTCTCAGCTAAGTGGTGGGGCTGGCCATCTTCCCCAATCAGGAGCTTCGTGGGGGGGGCCATTTGCAAGCTAGAGCTTTGCTGGCCGCCTTCCCCAGCCATTCAAGTGAGCTGCTGAGTGGTGGCCATGGTCTGAGCACTGCCTGAGGAACTGTGGACCTGGGTTTGAGGCCCATGATCCCTCACATCACCACCTCCCCAGGGCACCCTCTGGGCAGTAGTGGGCTAGGTATTCCAGGGTGGCTTTCATGAAAGGCATTTACCAGGTCAGCAACGTGGACATTCTCTGCAAGTTCCCAGGAGTGTTCTTCAGGACTGTAGCCTTCCCAATTCACAAGATACCAGAGTCTATACCATCTGATTCTGGCATCAAGGATTTCATGGACAATATACTCATCATGGTCTTGAACATGGTGGGAGTGGGAGGGAATGGGTCCTGAATGCAGGACTTCAGGAGTGATATCAACAACTGAGTGTATGCAGAGAGAACGGGGTGAGTAGAATTCAAAAGTGATTGGGCTAATTTGCCAGCAAACTCAGTAGGAGCCAAGGAACTGGTAGTCCAATTCATGAGATGGCCTGTTCACATGTAGGTTTTTTGTTGAGAGCCATACCTACTGAAAGGGCAGGCCCCTCCTGTCGTCGATAGTCTGCATATGGTTTGTAGCTCTTCTTGGCATCCTCCAAGTAAACTTTTAGGTCATCTTGGGTTTGATGCATCTGTTGTATCTAGTCCAGGGCTGGTGGGTTGAGGGAAGTGGTGGGTAACTCTGGGGAAAACCAAGGTGGAACCCATAGTTCAAGAGAAAAGGGCTTTGCCCTGTAGAGGCATGTTGTGTGTTATTGTATGCAAACTCTGCCTGATATAGAAGCAAAAATCAGTTGTTCTGGTGGAAGTTTATGTAGCATCGATGTTAGCACTCCAGGATCATCTTGGTTCTCTCCCTGTGACAGTTTGTCTGAGGGTGATAGGTGAAGGAGAGGCAGAAGCAGATGCCCAACATCCAGAGAGCTTCTTTCCAAGAACAGGAGATAAATTGTGCACCATGCTCGGAAACTATTTACTCTGGAAGGCCATAGTGGTGGACAACTTCGTCCGCCCAATGCCAGGGAATTTCTTGAGATGAGGGTAGTCCTGTACAGCAGAAGATGTGTGCCATATTTGTGAGGTGGTTGTGAACCCATTGGACTTGGGTAGTTCTTCTACAGAATCTAAGGTGATGACTGTCCAAGGGCCAGATGGAGTCTAAAGGGAACACAGGAGTCCAAGGGATTTATTGTGCGATGCCTTGGAGCGGGCACATACATTGCAAGAGGCCACGTAGGCCTGAACTGTAGCCTGCATGCGAGGCCACCAGAAGACACGAGAGACAAGGGACTGAGTTTTAAAGGAGCCAAAATGTCTTGCCAGGGAGAGATGGGGGTGGGTCATGGCATACTTGTAGGGTTGTAGTCCTTGGAGGCCCGGGGATGAACATATATATGCCTTTTATGTAAGTTACCCCATCTTGGACATTCGGGTTCCCTATTATGGCTTCCTGTTTGACTAGAGGGATCCTGTGTTCTGAGACTGATTGTATAATGGTGAACAGATCTTGGCAGGGAGCCACACTCAGAAAGTTATGAGGCTTAAGGATACAAAGGTTTTCAGTCGTTAGGTTTAGAGTCCTTTAGGCCAATGTAATATTTACCCTTCCTGGACAAAGCATTAGCTTTGCTATTTTTGGTTCTTGGAGGACAGGCGATTGCGAAACCAAAGAGCAAAAAGAATAAGGCCCATTGAAGTTGTTGCTGGCTAAGGGCCTTGGCTGTACACAGATATTCAAGGTTCTTATTGGTGTACACCTGGACAGGATACTGGGACCCTTCTAGACAGTGGCAACAAGGTGGTCTTAATTTGTTCTTCAGGTGGGTATTTCCTGGAAGAGAAGGCACACAAATGTAGCAGTTGTTGAGTACCATGCCTTGGGGATAGCACTCTGATTGCCAAGTTGGAAGTCTCCACTTCAGTGATGAAGACATGTGAGGTGTTGGGGTGGACCAATATGGAAATGGTGGAAAATGTGAGTTTTAATTGCTTGAAGGCCTGCTATGCCTTGGGAGAGCAGAGGAACTTGGAGGTTTTGTGGAGCATGGCAGCAAAAGGGGCAATCTGCTCCAAGAACTTTGGGATGAACCACTGATAGAAGTTTGCGAACCTCAGAAAACTTAGTTCACAAACATTCCGTGACGCCACCTACTCAAGGACTGCCTTTACCTTGCACAGGTCCATTTCGATACCAGCAGGAGATAGGATGAACCCTAGGAGTTCTATGGAGGACTAATCAAAGGCACATTTTTCTAGCTTAGTATAGAGGCCTTGTTGGCATAGCTGCTTCAGGATGGAATGGATGTGCATGTTTTGTTCGGCACTGTCTGAAAAAATAAGTACATCATCCAGTTATGCTACCATGTATTGGTCCAGAATGTCCCAGAATACCTCATTAACAAAATACTGGAATGTTGTGGGTACATTCATCAAACCAAATGGCGTCATGAGATATTTGAAGTGACCATAATATGTTTGAAAGGCAGTCTTCCATTTTTCTCCAGCTCTAACACGTACTAAGTTGTATGCCCTCTGGAGGTCTAGTTTTGTGGATACCCAGATGGCGCTCATGTGGTCCCTTGGCTCAGAGATTAGTGATAATGGGTCTCTGTTTCTGTTAGTGCCCTGATATAGGGTCCGATAGTCCACATGTAGTCAGAGGCTTCCATTCTTTTATAACAAGGAAGACTGGCGCCTCCACAGGCAAAGGGAATTTATGAATAAAGTCCTGGGCTAGGTTCTCCTGAAAGTAGCTGTGCAGCTTGGCTGGTTCAGGCTCTGACATGGCGTATATCCACTCAAACGGAGTGTTGACCCCTGGTTATAGCTCGATTGGGCAATCATAGTCCCTGTGTGGGGACAAGGTGTTTGGGGGGGTTTTTTGAAAGACATTTTTAGTTGGTATTTTGATGGAAGTCAAGGACCAGAATTAGCAGGCAGCTCTGCCTGGGGGCAAGCAGTGCTGGGGGCAGAATTCTGAGAGAAATTCAATTTTTAGTTTGCACCAGCCAATAAGGGGGTTGTGGCAGGCCAACCACAGGATACCCAGGATCAGAGGGAAGTACGGGGAATGGCTGGCACTGAACTGTAAGGTCATTTGATGCCCTTGGATAGTAACTTTGAGAGGAACAGTTTCTGTGGCCACTGGCCTGGAAGATAAAAGTGGCTCGTTGATACTCTCTACCAGGTCTGGAATGGCCTTGGGCCACAGAGGAATCTGTAGTGCCCAGGCTGCCTCTGCATTGTTAAAGTTGTCTGCTGCATGAGAGTCGGTAAAGGTCTGCTGCAGAGGGAGTGATTGGCGAGGCTCCAGGATTCATAACTTGACTGGTACTTGTAGGTGCAGTGCCAGTCGACAGGAGCCAGCGTGTGCTCCCATGGGGACCTCAGTTCGGGTTTCAGGGGGATACTCTGTCAGGATGCCCAGGCTAGCCCCCTTCACCAGCCCTGGGCTGTTTCCTGGGTTCCTTGTGGGGCAACTGGAGATAGCATGGCCCAGCTCCCCATAACAGTAACACACATTAAGGCTTTGCCAGCACGCTCTCTCTTCAGGGGCGAGTTGCTGGTGGGTCAGGTCTGTCTGCACTGGCTCAGCTGGTGAAGCAGAATCCAATAGCAGGAGGTACAGTTGTGACACTCCTCTCTTTTCTTCCTGTCATTCATGTAGGCGATTTTCAATATGGATTACAAGATCTGTGAAGATGTCCAGACCTGCTAGGGTCCCAACTAGGGCAAGTTCATCCTTAACCTTGTCCTGCAAGCTCCATCAAAACTAACATAACTAGGCCCCCTCATTCCATTCCATGTCCAATCTGAGCTGCTGGAAGTGAGCTATGTAGAAGGTGTCTATGCCTTACCCCTGTGGAGTTTCCACAGGGTGGCTTCAGTGGGGGGGCGTGGTTGGGGTCGTTGAAAACTGTGGATATTGCCCCCTGGAAGGCATCCTAGTTAGATAGAACTGGACTGTTGGCCTCCAACAGGAGAGAGACCCAGTTCAACAACTCCCCTGTCAGCAGGCTGACTACCAAGCCTAACTTGGTACAGCCAGGAGCATACATTTGTGGTTGAAGCAAGAACAAGAACTGGCATGGTTTCATGAAGCCTCAAAATTTGAAGTGGCTCCCATCAGAATGCTTGGCAAAGGGATAGCAGGTCCCAGCTCAGGTGACAGCACAGCCAGACAGGCTCACAGCGTTTTCCATGTGACGTTGATGGTCTTGCTCCCACAATGCCTGATCCTCAATGGCCAGCTGCATGTTCTGCACCTGCGGTGCTCTGTGATCTGCCTGTACATGCAGGGTATTTCAAATTCCACCAGGTCCAACCTCTGGTGGGCCGACTTAGAAGTTGATAGTGGTCTGAGGAAGCTGTAGGGACTGGATGTGGGTGGTCATGCCTAATGGCTAGAGTCTGGCACCTGGGACCAGAGCTGGGGTCAGAGTCAGGTGCCAAGCCAACGATCAGAGCTAGAGACAGAGTTAGATGCCAAGCCAGGGGTTGGGTAGGGCACAGAAACAGGGACCTGAAGTGTGGCAGGAAAGCAGGAACCAGGAATAGACAGGAGTCTGGGATAAGGATGAGAGGAACCAGGCACAGGCAGAAAGGCAGGACTCTGAGTCTGGCAAGTAGGCAGGGTCTGTAGTAGCAACCAGCCAAGGATTCCTCTAGTTGTTCAGACAGCTTCACCTGTGACTCTTTCTGGTTTAAGTAGAGCTTCCCAGCTAATCGGTGGGACTGGACATTTCACTCTATCAGGAACTTTATGGGTGGGGCCCTTTGCTTGCTAGAGCATTGGTTTGAGTACTGCTTGGCGACCCACAGGCACAGGTTTGAGGCCGATGATCCCTCACAGATCCAGATCAATTTATTTTACCAAAACCTGCTATCCTCTTACGGGGTGTAACGGGGCTCACTCACCTCTTGCAAGCATCCCCTTGGCCAAGTGCATGTACCTGCACACTTTCCTTCTGTGGTGTGTCTTCGATGGCTCAGCCCTCCCGCCGAGTCATACAGTGTGTGATGAAAGCAAAGCAAAACCCTGTCCCGGGTACAAGTCCAACAAGGGTGTCTCTCAGTGCCCACTGTAACATCTACAAGTTGTCCCTGCTCCGGGATAGAGCAGTGCCCCAGGGCTCCCTCCCTGGTGACAGTCTTCACCCTCTTAGGGCCTTTCTAGCCGCAGCTCTCCAGTTGGGCCGCTGTAGTTCAGTTCCCCTTCTGGAGGGCCTCAGTGTCCAGGCCACTTCCCCCAGTGGCTAAAGAGGATGGGGGGGAGGGGACTGGGCCCACCCACTACTCTGGATCCCAGCCCAGGGACCCTGTAGATAGCAACTGTCCACTGTGTCCCTTTATCTAAGTTGCACTGCTGCTCTAATTCCCTGGGCCACTTCCCTGCGGCCCTGTGCCATCTTCACCCTTACCTCAGGGCCTTGTCCTGATGGAGTCCCCGCAACCAGGTCAGGGATTCTTCTTGCTCTCCCTGGTTTCTGGCAGCGGTACCTTGTCGGAGGGCCTGCAGCTTCCTCAGCTAGCCACACACCATCCATGCTCCTTCAGCTCTAGCAAGGAACTGGAACTTACTCTGGCCCTGCAGTTCTTCTTATAGTGACCTTCTGGGCCCTGATTGGCTGTGTCCCACACAACCACTCTAGGCAGCTTGGAGGACCCTCTCCACTGCCCTTTTCTAGGGTGGGGGTGGCAGGGTGACCAGGCCTCTAGCAGGGGGCCTCAGAGGATCTGATATACCCTGTCACATGGGGGAAAACACTTTTTTCCTCCATTAATATTTGTGAGTTTTTAAAAATTAATTTTTAAAGTTGATAGGAAATCATCTTATCTTAAGTGATAGTTTTAAAACTAAGATCTATGTATCCATATTTCTGTAGCTACTTTCCTGCTGATTCATAAAACAATATTCTGGATCTAAGTGATTGACTATTACACTAAACACTTCACTGCAATAGGGAGGAAGCTGTTTTCATACACTAAGCAGATGGGACAAGGTGTATATATTGTAACACAAGTGCTTATAGTAAAAGGCCTAGGCCCTTGCATTGCTCTGGTTGAATTCCACAGGAATTTTCCCATTGATTTCAGTGTCTCTGAATGTGAAAATTAGAGAGAGTTTTCATCAGAGCCTCTATTGTGTCACTTCAAATGACATATCAAAATGATGTTTATTTTCACACATTCTTTAAGGTTCATATGCCAAAAGTTAAATATTAGGGGCTTACTACTTTTTTAATGTGTTTTGATTGGAAAAAATCTTTCTTTTTATATGATTGGGTTTAAGATAGTAAGGGCTATAACAGTTTCAAATGGAACCTAGCTGAAATTGACATATTAAAACTGACTATCTTGTCCTAATTCTTCGAGATTAACCTTGCAGTGATTGCTATCAGTGTGTGGTTTATATAGCTGACATTAGAGGTCTGCCAGTGCTGGAGGCTTTAAAATAGTAATTCTGTTTTGTAATACTGTAGCTGTCAGACCAACTACATTTGGGTTTTTCATCTAGATTTGAAAATCCCGTTTTCTCTGTGGCCTTCAGAGATGAATTCTAAAAGAGTAAAAGGATGGCTTGTAGGCTGAGTAACCTCACATCCATTTGAGAATAACTGAATGTGAAATGCTTCCTAATTACGAATGGACCTTGAGAATTCTCCTTTCATTCTGTTCTTTTGCTTGCTTGGTTTTCACGCTTTATGAAGTACAGGCGGATAATTTAATTCATTTGCTATTCAAATTACTTTCAATCTCTGTTCAGAGAGAGGGTTTTTTAAATTTATGACTAGGATTGTTTAAACCTTGGTATTTTCTGTTTGAGATAAAGTACACAGGCAAATGTTCACATTAATATTCTCATCACACCTTGCCCTTTTTTACTGGTCTTGTTCAAAAGAAATATTTCCTATATTTGTTGCATGTTTTATACGCAAAACATGCACAATACATAATGTGTTTGAAAACTACAAAATCCATCAATTGTCATGTTTTTTAGGGCCTTGCGTTCTGTTGGGTTTCAACCAACCTGTTTTTGTGAGTAAAATTTTGCATTCCAAAATCATTGCCTACTTGTTTTTGTTTGTTTGTTTGTTTGTTTGTTTTTTGCTGGCAATGAATTCTAGGTAGAAATATGATAGATTTCTAATTATTTGTATTTGAGACCACATTCTATTGCCAGCACAAAATTGAAGGCACAAGTTGTGGGTGCAAAATTGTTGTTCCCCGCCTGCCAAAACAGACGCCACATCACTGAAAATCAAGCCTTCAAGTTTCAGGTAGATACAAACCTGTCCACGATTAGTCATGATGGGGGAAATCCTGGCTCTGTTGAAGTCAGAGAGGGTTTTGTCATTGACTTCAATGGGGCTAGGATTGTATCTTTTTGTATTTGTAGTTGGGAGTAAGTGTGGCTTATGGAGCACTTTCAAACTTGCCTTTACAGTAGTTGAGAAAATTCCTATTGCACTCAGGACACACTTTCTTCAAATGTTCTAACTTTGTAAACATCAGTCTGACATAGTTTCTCCCAATGAATTGAGGAAACATTTATAAACTGCGGGATTGTGAAGGACTATTGCATGCTGGAGGGTCTGAAGTGAACAGGGGGAGGGTGGGGTTCACATGGCCAATTGAGGGTGATGTTTCTCCTTTTCATTTTGGAGACAGGAAAAGGACGTGATAGGAAAGGAACGTAATTTGGCAATCTGTAACTCTCTCACACACATTCCTGAGCTAAAGGTGACCGAGGGAAAACTCGAGGCCTCCTATTTGCACTTGAGATTGGCACTACTGGGTTCAGTAGACTGAGCCCTTGAGAGAAGCACCCCTATTTTTAGGGACCCTGTGAACAGATAAGAATTTGCAAACTAGATCAGGGAGTGCTGGAGATGTGAGTGCTGCCCTGTGTACTTGTTTGGGTTTTTAAAGTCTGATATGCTGCATAAAGGGAATGGAAATACCTGTAAATAAATCTGAAATTCCAGAGGGTTTTGTTGGCTTAACTTGAGACTCCTGCTCAGTTTGCCTATCTCCATAGACCATGACCCTGACATGTTAATAGCACAACAGTTTTATGTTGCTTCTCCTGTCTTGTTACTAGTATTGTCTAACTGTTATAAATAAAAATGTGTTATTTATTTATGTATTTGTTACTTATACAGTGCCATATATGTACATGATACTTTACGAAGCAAATGAAGATGGAGGGTGAAATCCAGGCTCAGTGGAAGTAAATGGGAATTTTGCCATTGACTTCAGTGGAGCCATGACTTCCCCCGTGTCTCTGCCCCAAAATGCTTACATGTCTAAGTTACGATGAGAACAACAGAAAACTATTTAAATGGCTTCAAAATAGTAATATTAGCTGAAGTAAATAACCAGACTTGGTTTAAAGAAAAAACAACATCCCTATCCTTCATATTCTCTCACCATTTTTTTCTTCCTTCTTTCACTGGTGCTCTGTGCATAATCTTGGGCAGCTTCCAAGCAGTGGGTCTGTCATGACAGGGAGCAGCAGTGCAGAAGATGCACACAGTTCAGAGCTTGGAGGAAAGGGGTACTGCTTTTGATGGCTGGAGTCACCCTTAGCTGTGAAGTATCAGAGGGGTAGCCGTGTTAGTCTGAATCTGTAAAAAGCAACAGAGGGTCCTATGGCACCTTTAAGACTAACAGAAGTATTGGGAGCATAAGCTTTCGTGGGTAAGAATCTCACTTCTTGCATCTGAAGAAGTGAGGTTCTTACCCACGAAAGCTTATGCTCCCAATACTTCTGTTAGTCTTAAAGGTGCCCCAGGACCCTCTGTTCCTTAGCTGTGAGTCAAGGAGGAGATCTAGGACTCCAGCAAGTGATGAGACAGTGGATTAGAGTTCTCAGTGGCTGTGTTAGATCCAAGCTCAAGGATTTGAGATTTTCCATGTTAGCTGCCATCATCTATTTACTTCTCCCTCTTCCCTGCACCTGTAGCACTATCTACCACTCTCAGGCCTTTTCGCCCTCTTCAGGGTAAGCAATCCTGTGAGTGAGATAGGTAGTAAGACCAGGAGAGTGAGTGGGATGGTTACCGCATTCAGGACCCTGAAGGAAGCTCCAGTCTCAGGGGCAGCTCCTGCTGTGCACCTGGATTGCAAGCCTGTGCTTCCTGCAGGTGCTGTCTTTCCATTTTCTTTCCAATTTCCACTCCTGGTCTCATTCCCAGGACTGATCATGTTGCAGACTCTCCGGATGAATTAGGCTGAATATGTGCATTGTTGCAGTGTGTCGTGACAGAACTCCTGGCAGGAATCTGCCAGCAGTCCTGGGTAACATCAGCTGTGTCTTCTCCCTAAAGTAGGAAGTAAAAACAATCAGAAAAATACGATCTAATTTCAAAAATTAAGGAGATTTCTTTTTAAAATGCACTGATTGGGTCTCCTACTGCTTGTATTAAAAAAGGGCTCCAAAAATCTACTTTAGGTTGTCAATAATAAATATGACACAGAAACAGTACCAGTACATCTCAGCTGATAATCACTAACACAATAGAATGTATTGCATGGTTAGTTACTATGGAAGAGCACTCAAGGGTACTTGTTAATATGCTAAATATCTAGTTTTAATTCTAATTAATTTAAGCTGACAGAACTCAAAAGAGCTGATGAGCATTTGAATAAGAAAGAGCCTGCATGAGCCAACTAGGGCTTGACGTAGCTCGAGAGAGAGAGCACGCAATCAGATCAAAGCAGAAGTGTCACATTTTATAACAGTTTCTGGGGCTCTGACATTGAAATGACACTGATGTCATTAGTAGAACAAGTCCTATCACAGTGCTATGTCGGTCATAAATTAAAACTAAGAACAATTTCTGCTCAAAACAATGAATGAGTGATTGGTCTTTGTGATGGGGTCTACAGGCCGCACAGTGAACCAGGGCTGGGAGTAGAGCAATACTGGGCCAGGGTGGCCCCACCCCTCAACAGGTTCAGGGCATGCTCCCAGTGGAGGGACAGTTTTTAAAAGGACCCTGGTTGGCCCAGGAAGGGGAAGGTGCGATTTGCTGCACCAGGAAGCAAGGCTGATGCTGAGAGCTATGTCAGAAGTGGCAACAGCTTTGTGAAGGTCGCTCTAGAATTTGGATTCTCCACTCTTTGGGAGCTAAAAGCACTAAAAGAGATTAATTGATTGAATAGGATGCTGAAAGACCAAGGGTTGTTCTCCTAAGCCAGCAACCGTCCCACCCCAAACTGAGGAGCTCCAGACTGGTAGGAAGTGACCTAGGGGAAAACATAATTTGGGGTAGCTCAATAACTGGGCCAGATGTTTTGATAAACCCTTAGGGCCTTGGGTCAGGACCCAATAGAATGGGTAGGCTTGGGTCCACTTCTGGGGGAGCAATCTGAGCATGCGGAGTGAGGGGTTAAGGCTGCAGCCGGGGCGCCCTCTGGGATGACGAGGCTGGCAGAAACTGTACGACCACGCCCTGACCTCTGGTCATTGGACCTTCCTTCTACAGTCTTGAAAATGGATAAAGTGAATTGGCAGGGGATGGGTAAGAGCTTGTCCTGGGAGATGGGCGCTGCTGGATCCAGATTGAAGAGTTTCAATAATGAAAGTCTGCGACTGATCAAAGAAGAATCAGATCAGGACAGGTGAGGAGCACTATCACAAAGTCTAAACCAATCCCTTTCCTTAGTTAGTGTATTCATACCAAGCTCAAAGTCGTTTTTAGTTTAAAATGATGTATTCACTGGCATGGTACTGAGTAGTTTGTGTAAATGAGCAAAGGTAACAGCAAAAGGAGGAATGCAGGGTTGTGGTTCCTACTTAACATGGCCGTGCTTTGCTGGGTGCTTTTTTCTTCTTGAGTTAATCAGCATTTCTATAAATAAAATATACCCCATGGGTGAGTCAAGATCTCTAGGTGTTGGGTTACCTGCATATCGTATTCCCTCTTCTTTCTTTCCAACCTTTGCTAGTGCCTCAGAAAAATGGATGCAATATCCACACATTCCCCATCTTGCATTTAAACTTTCTTAAAGGTGGGCAAGTGAAAAAGTGTATCAAAAGGTCTGGGATTAGGGAAGCAAAAGATGGATATCCTTCTTGCAACTCCCATCAAAACCTTAAAATATGTCAAGTTTCTAACAGTTCTACTTGTGCCACCTTTTCTGTTGTGCGTGCACGCACAAAAACACACAGAGATCTTTTCAGGTAGTTTCTTCCCAAACTTCTGCTATTCATAAAAGCTATATTAGATACATATACATCTGAGTTTGTGTGGTGGTTTTGTTCTGAGTGAGGTTTTTAAGTTATTTCAGCTATAAGATGCCTTTGGCTGTTTTGCCTGGTTTTATAAAGTGCTTTTTCTTTTCTTTAAGTTGCCAGTGACCTTTGAGCATTGGTGTATTCATTATGACAAAAACACGGAGGACAGTAGCTGTGTATTCATTTTGATTTCTTTTGAAGACCAATGTTAGCCTGGCCATCCTTTCTCTGAGTTGCAAAACAGAATCTGAATTCCATAGGTAAAATCCTGGCCTGAGGGGAATCAGTTTTTGAGTTTGATTGCATTTGTCATGAGCTGTTCGCTCTTAGACTAGCTAGTTCCTCCGCATAGGCAACATATACTCCACTAATCAAGTGTTCCCCAAACTCTTGAAAGCTGAGCCCCCACTTCAGGAAAATGAAATTGATCACACCCTCTCTGTAACATCACTATATGTTAAAGGCCTATGTATCTTAATGTGTACATCATCCGTCACGGGATGGGCTATGCACATTTCACATTTGGAAGGCTTTTTTAGCAACTATAATATCTACAGCAGTGGTGCCAAACTCATTTCATGTGGTAGGTCTGCCACTTGGCATTGGACACATTCAGCAAAAATAATTGAAATAGTAATAAAAATAAACCATGTTGGTAAGTACTTACATTCACCCTTTGACTTGTTGATATTTCCTTTTCTTCAACTTGCCAGGTTGGGGTATCTGCTCTCCAGCATTTTTCAGTGCCATTTTCCCTCGCCTGGACAAGTCTTTTTCTGTCCGACTTATGCCTCTCTAGTGCCTCTTAAACACGACCAAGTGGTTCTATACCTGCACGTGAGGCTTGGCTTGATTGCTGTGCCAGAGTCTGAGATTAATGCATGCAGCAATTTACATGCATTTCATAAAGTCTAACACTAAACGCTTTGTTATAAGTCCAATACCTATCTTAACCCTACCAACGCACAGGTGAAACAGACTGGTTTCCAGCAATGAATTTGTCAGTGCTTGGCCAAAGCCTAAAGCCTTGGAAAGAGCTGGCACTTGGTGGACAATGTGGACTCTGGATTGTGCAGACAAGCCCAAAGATTCATGGGAAGTCCTTGGGCTGGATGAAATTGTTCTGTGGGCAGGATCCTGCCAGAAGGCTATACATTTGACACCCCTAGCTAAAGCTGTGCTTTTGGGGGGGGCGGGAAACCTGAGACAATGGTATGGTGTGTCAGCACCTCCTGCCTTCCCACCTAGTCTTTTGTCCACAGCGGCATGCACAGGGCTGGCTCTAGGATTTTTGCCACCCCAAGCAGAAACAATTTTGGCCACCCCCTTCCCCCCCGTTTTTTTCTTACCCCACCCCCGGCCCTGCCTCAGCTCCGCCCCTTCCCCAAATCCCCAGCCCTGCCTCCTCCCCCCAGCTCTCAAGCCTGGGAGGGAGGGGGAGCAGCGGCGTGCGAATCAGCTGTTTTGCGCACCGCAGCCACTCGGGATCTCCCCCTCCCTCCCAGGTTTGAGAGCCTGGGAGGGAGGGGGAGCAGCGGCGCGCGTGCCGCGGCCACTCGGAATCTCCCCCTCCATCCCAGGTTTGAGAGCCTGGGAGGGAGGGGGAGGAGCAGCGTGCGTGCCGCGGCCACTCGGAGTCTCCCCCTCCCTCCCAGGTTTGAGAGTCTGGGAGGGAGGGGGAGCAGCGGCGCGCGAATCAGCTGTTTCGCGAGCCGCGGCCGCTCGGGATCTCCCCCTCCCTCCCAGGTTTGAGGGCCTGGGAGGGAGGGCGAGCAGCGGTGCACGAGCGGCAGCAGCGGAGGTGAGCTAGGGCGGCCGGGGCACATTTTTAGGGGCGGCATTCTGGCGCCGGCCATGCCGCCCCTAAAAATGTGCCGCCCCAAGCACCAGCTTGTTTTGCTGGTGCCTAGAGCCGGCCCTGGGCATGCAGTACACTGTGGGAAATGCTGCATTAGGCAGTTGGCAAAATAGCAAAGCAGAGCTGCATATTTACCTGCAATCACTTTAATTTATCTATTTCAGATATGTGCATTGCCACTGCAATTTCTCTCCTTATGATTCTGATCTGTGCGATGGCTACATATGGAGCATATAAGGTAATCGATCAGATTAAACAAAAAAGTTGATCTTCATCCACCTGAATCATTCTGCCTATGAAACTCCTAACAGGCAGAAATTTAAAACCCAGTCTCCTAACATTTTGTAGTTGTTTGTTGTAAGATTTATATAACAATTTCATTTCTTCTGCGAGATTATAGGAAACCCCTATGTTTGTTGAGATCTGATTGTGTCAAGTGATGCCATGCTGATTGGGGGAGTGCAAGACTAAGGCTGTCTCTACACTATGGAACTTACCCTGTTTCCCCGAAAGTAAGACATCCCCCGAAAATAAGACCTACTTCCAGTTTTGCCTCTCGCTGTAATATAAGGCATCCCCCCGAAAATAAGACCTCCCCGATAATAAGGCCCCGAAGCTCCAGGAAAAATAAGACCTCCCCTGAAAATAAGACCTAGCGCATCTTTGGGAGCAAAAATTAATATAAGACACTGTCTTATTTTCGGGGAAACAGGGTACAGTGGCACAGCTGTACCGCTGCAAGGTCTCCCCATGTAGCCGCTCTATGCCAGCAGACAAGCTCTCCTGCTGGCATAATTAAACCACTCCTAACGAGTGGCAGTAGCTATGTTGGCAGGAGAGCGTCTCCCACTGACATAGCACTGGTCATGCCGGTGCTTTTGTTAGTGAACTTTTGTCGGTCAGGGGGTGTGGTTTTTTTTTTTTTTTTTTTTTTTCCCCCACACACACCCCTGACCGACAAAAGTTTTACCAACAAAAGTGCTAGTGTAGACATAGCCTAAGATTGTCTAACTGTATTCATTGTCTGCAGCTTCAAATGTGAGATCTTTTAGTACATTATGGGCAAACTTTAAATACAAATGGCCAAATCTTGGTTTTTATAAAAGTGAATGGAATTTTTTCCCATTCACTTCCCTGGGAGTGGGATTTGTCCCAAAGAATGCATTTATATTAATCCCACTCAAAAGTTTGGTATTTTAGGAAGCCAAGTCAGTACTGTTCGATTTGATTGATTGAAACCTGTTCCTGTATAAATTCTCAGTAGACTCATACACTTTAATTTATCTCAGCTTTGCTGCCCAGCATCTTTGGCTACATATAATAATTTTAACAGATTTAAGTAATTTTCCCCCTGGGAAACACAGTTAAAGAGTATTTCATTGCATTGTGTGAGTTGCACTGTGGATTTTTGAAACATAAGGAAATAATAGTTATGCTTTAACCTGCAACTTTTTTTTTTTATAGCAACATGCAGCCTGGCTCATCCCTTTCTTCTGTTACCAGATCTTTGACTTCGCCCTCAATACACTGGTTGCCATCAGTGTGCTTGTTTATCCAAACACAATTCAAGACTATCTACGACAGCTGGTAAATCACTTGAAGTGAACAGTCATTTTCATGATCTAGAGAAAAAGTTGGAAACACATTTCATCCTCTATTCCAATCCAAGGCTTTTCCACTGACTTCCTGGGCAGCCTTTGGCAAGTCGTGCCCCCTCTCAGCCTTACTTTGTCAATCTGTAAAATGGGATATTTGTTTACAGAACTGCCGCAAGGCATAAGCAGATTAGGGCCCCATGCAGCTCAAGGGGACCCCCTATTCGCTTTTTATTATGTGTTGTGGTGGGGGGGGGGCAGGGGGCAAAATATTCCTTGGTAGGGCCCCAATGGGCTAGCACTGCCTCTGCTCATTTAATTACCTCACAAGAATGTTGGAAGGACTAATGAGTTAAAATATTTGTATACTGTCTTGAAGTTTTACATGGCTATATAAGTGTGAACATGATTAAAAGGCAGGGTTGCCTGCAATAGCAGGGGACTGGATTTGATGACGGAAGCCAGAAGCCAAATAGGGAGATATCTCTGTAAGAGATGTAGAGAGAAGGGGGCGAGAGGAATGAATGGTGTCTGGGTCATTGTTAGGCTGATGCACAATTATCATTCCTCACCCAGAAATTTCTGGAGGGCATGGTGGTTTTGGGCATGCTCAATAGGTTCCCTATAGCTCAGGGGTCAGCAACTTTTCAGAAGTGGGGTGCCGAGTCTTCATGTATTCACTCTGATTTGAGGTTTCGCGTGCTCGTCATACATTTTAACGTTTTTAGAAGGTCTCTTTCTATAAGTCTATAATATATAACTAAACTATTGTTGTATGTAAAGTAAATAGGGTTTTTTAAATGTTTAAGAAGCTTAATTTAAAATTAAATTAAAATGCAGAGTCCCCGGGACCGGTGGCCAGGACCCGGGCAGTGTGAGTGCCACTGAAAATCAGCTCGTGTGCCGCCTTTGGCACACGTGCCATAGGTTGCCTATCCCTGCTATAGCTGGACTCCTAGACTCCAGAGCAGCTGCTTTATAAAAGGACATGTGACCTGCGTGGGTTGGGAGAAGCAAAGCAGGTTGTTTTCTCTAACTTTGAATCATTTTGCAGCTGTTGGTTAACTTTCCAACGCAAAGAAGCACTGGCAGTGTTATAGAAAATTTTCCCTCACAATTTCCTCTAACTTCTTCCATTTTAATTGTATACCTGGAATGTAGTTTGATTTTATCCAAATTGTCTTAGTTAAATTGTTTTCACCGATATAGTTCACCAACTTTTTTTTTAATTAATTAATTAATTTATTTAACTGTGATGATGGGAATAGAGTAATCTATATTTTGCTAGTCTCAGTTTTATATTTTTCTTGTAACAGGGCTTTTCATTTATATACTTAATACTGATTGGTGGGTTAATTAGTTAGCTAACTAGAAAAAACAACGAGGAGTCCTCGTGGCACCTTAGAGACTAACAAATTTATTTGGGCATAAGCTTTCGTGGGCTAGAACCAACTTCATTGGGTGATTCCACAGTCCAGCAGACGAGGAGAAAAAGTCTGCATGGATTCCATTTGGGGATTTCTGCAAGCAAGAGGAGAGAAGATATTGTTGCACTGCTTTTGACTCAGCAGACTGTATAGAGTTGGTGAATAAAGACTAATTTGGGGGGGACTCAATCTAAGCTTTTGGAACTCTGAGTTACTTCTCACTGTGTTTGTGTGGATTAACCCCTTTAGATTTACTGTTTTTGTTTATATTTATGTATAACTGTGAAGACAATGTTTGTGGATGATCAAGTAGCCTGGTTATGTAGTAGAAATTAAGCCTCTATTATTATTTCTTTAGCATTATAAGATCTTATAAAGTTGGTACTTAATTCTTAAAAGTTCATTCCTTTTTGTTCTTGTACAGTCTTTGCTGAAAACCCTCAATTGCTGTATTCTGAGTCACCATGTGCTTTTCTGTAGGAGTTGTGTTTAAGCACTAGGACAGTGGTTCTCAAACTTTTGTACTGGTGACCCCTTTCACATAGCAAGCCTCTGACTGCGCCCCCTCCTGCTAAATTAAAAACACTTTTTTGTATATTTAACACCATTATAAATGCTGGAGGCAAAGCTGGGTTTGGGGTGGAGGCTAACAGCTTGCGACCCCCCCCCCATGTAATAACCTCATGACCCCCTGAGGGGTCCCGACCCCCAGTTTGAGACCCCCTGCTCTAGGAGAAGCGCGGTGAAGTAAGCTCTAGCCACCAAAAGGTTACAGGACTGGAAGGGGCACCTTGTCATTATGTTCCTAAACATCATTAGCATTATTTTATGTTGGAGAAGGAGTATATTGAGAGAAGCAGATGATTAGAGGATTGATACTGGATTCAGAATCATTGGTTGAAATCAGCCCAGTTCAGTTATCATTATTTCATGACTATTTGGTTGCCTGTGTGAACGGACTTGGTGGTTTCAGCCCAGATTCTAGTTGGCAACAGTTTGCATCACAAAAAGCAACTATTCCATTTGGCAACTTCATTGTTAGGTATCTCAGGAGAAAGTCCAGGGGCAGAGGGCTTGTTGTTACAAGAAAATGTTATAGCAAAGTTTAACTGGCTGAACACTATTTGCCCTGATCTATGCAAGACAGCCAGTCAGCCAGCATCAGATGAGCCAATGTGCTTTTCAAACACACTGTTTTCTTGTGAAGACCAGCCTTGAATGGGCTGACCTATCCTCACCCCAAGAGTTGGCCCCTTCCAGGTCAAGGTTGAGACAGAGTTACAGAGCACTGAGTGGAAACTTAGTTTGCATCTGTCTCACAAAGTTTACCTAGAAAAATTGAATTCAAATTGGCTTGGATATGAATTCTGTCATGTAGATGGAAAACTAGCTAGAGAACTGTAAATAAAGAGTAATGAGAAGCAGCAGGCAGAGTAATGATAAACACTAGTGTATCAAGTCAATGAGAGTGGGGTATTGCAGGAATCTTGCTCTCCTAAATATCCTCTGTAGTGATCAGGATGCAGGAGTAAACAGGCCATTCTAAAGAAATTCACAGATTCCCCCCCCCATGGAGATATCCCATCTCCTAGAACTGGAAGGGACCTTGAAAGGTCATCAAGTCCAGCCCCCTGCCTTCACTAGCAGGACCAAGTACTGATTTTGCCCCAGATCCCCAAGTGGCCCCCTCAAGGATTGAACTTACAACCCTGGGTTTAGCAGGCCAATGCTCAAACCACTGAGCTATCCCTCCCCCTTGGGAGTGGAAGTGAAGGCAGAGGAATAAGTCAAAAGACAAATAGATTACAAACGTGGGTGGGAAATAACAAAATAAGATTCAGCTTGGAAAAATTGAAGTCAGTGCATCTATGATAGAGGAAAAAATAATCCAAATCACAGATGCAATGGAGGGGAAGTACCTGGAGAGAGACATAATGATTGAGAAAAAAGACTGTCAAAGAGAGAAAGAAAGAGAACTTCTATCTGTTCTCCCTCTCTTTGATTTAAGAGAGACAAAGCTATTAATTGTGTAGGTTATTTTACAGAAAAATGGATGCCAAAGTGTTACAAACAATGCCTGTACATGCAATATGTTTGTCTTTTAAAATTATGTATCCGGGGATGTGATTTTTGTGGATTGAGAGGGCTTGGCAAACATGGTTAGGAGAAGGGGCATAGAATAGCCTGTTTAATCTGTGTTTTTTATTACAGTGTTGATTTTTGGCTCTCTGAATATTTTCATATCTGTTTTTGTGCATGTCTGGGTGAAATGCAAGGGAACCCCTATGGTCTTGGTGCAGGCTTAGTAGTATTAGAGAATTCTCTTACAGAATTCCTGAAAACTAGCAGGGAACATACTTGTGCTTTTGCTGTTTTCATCACATTTTAGTTACAAAAGGATTTTTGTCTGCATTCCTGGAAATGACACTAATGTTTTAAAAAAAAAATTTTTTTGGAGAGAATCTTCAGACTCCCTCCCCTCCTGAAGCATCTAGTGCTGCTCTTGGAGAAACAATACTGGACTAGATGGAGGATGGATGTTATACAGTGTGGCAATTCCTACCTTTCCTCCACCTCCCAGCCACAAGAACGTCATCTCTCTTGCTTGACTGGCTACAGGTCTGGCTATAGATAAAAATGATAGGATAAAAAAACATAATGCCACATCATTTTTGAATCAAGCAGTCATGCAGTCCAATAGACTACATTCAGTGGCTGTACCTCTGTTTGTATTGCTCTGGTGAATTGAAAGGTGTGGAACCTGCAGGTGCACAGGGCCCACTCTTGTGAGGTTCTTAGGGCTCCAAGTTGCCACTCCCCTCAGATGAGGTTCAAAGTTTGTAGCTGGTTTGTGGGATTCGTTCCTGGCATCCCCCTCTGTGCCATTACCTGTGGACAGTGCTTGCTTTTTAGGTTGCATTCAGTCTGACAAATATTCTGAGCCTGATTCTCATTTATCGTAAGGCCTCTCTCATAACTGTTCTGGCAGCATAAAGGGTGACCTTAATGTGGCAGTGAATTCATGCTCACTTTAATGTCCCTTTACACAGCCAGAGCAGAGAACAGGTACTTTAATATAAATGAGAATTAGATTGTCTGTCATATTCCTGCACAGGGAAGCGGCGCGGGCTGAGGGATGTGCTGGCCACCACTTCCCACCGCCCCCATTGGCCTGGAGCAGCAAACCGCGGCCAGTGGGAGCCGCGATCGGCCGAGCCTGTGGACGCGGCAGGTAAACAAACCGTCCCGGCCCGCCTGAGTGCTTACCCTGGCGAGCTGCGTGCCAAAGGTTGCCGATCCCTGATATATAGACTGCATACAGAGCTTGCTTCTGAGTAAGATACCACATGTGTTCATCCTAAGAACCTTAATCACTGCCAGGTATGACTCAAGTTAGTTTAAATAAGGTATTTTACACATACTGCCACCTAGTGGCTGAACAGTATAATACAGTTTAGCATTGCATCACATCTCCGCTTAAGTTTTACATCCCTACCATTTATGCTTTCATGCTCTTTGTCTGTTAAGTGTCTCGGAATTGTACTAGCTTTCTAATTATATGATTTAAACACATAACAACTTGGTTATCTGGCTATCCATTAGTTACAACAATTGGTTGTGGTTGGTTTGGAATCTTTGAGTCGTTGTCTTGTTCTGATCCACCATCTTTAGAGTTGGCTCTGATTGTTCTTTCTGAGGAACAAACTGTAGCTATCAACTGTATCTGCTGAATTCTCTGCTGTTGGTCTCAGCTGCATATGATCTGGGCAGTGAATTCTTTTTCTCCATGACAGCTGGAGTTGTCCATCATTTGATTTTTGTCCAGTTTGACCCAAACACAGTCACCAGGTTCTAGACCTGGCAGTTTGCTAACTAAGCAATGTCTGTTGTAAAAGTGGGAGGGGGAGGAGCATGCTCGGGTGAGGGGGCAGAAAGAGGCAGGGGTAAGGGTTTGGGGGAAGAGGTGGAGTGGGGGAAGGGCCGGGATTGAGCACGCCCGGGCAAAGGAAAAAGCCAGCACCTATGTGCCGGACTATATCCAGTAGCTTCTGCTGGTATTGATCTCTAACTCAGAAGGGCAAAGAATGGATTTTCCTGATGCAAGATTTTCTTGGCTGTCTGTACAGCTCTCTCAGCCTCTCCATTCACTTGTGGGTAATGTGGGCTACTAGTAAGATAATTAAAATCATATTTGTTTGGAATGACTTAAATTCTGCTGCAGTGAATTGTGGTCCGTTGTTCTGAAATACCAGAGTGAGCAAAAGTGCACTTCAGTTTCTTGATAACACTGTGACATGTTATGTCTTCCAAGTACATTATTTCTATATACCTGCAAGAATAGTCCACGATGACCAGGTAATGATGTCCTCTGAATTCACAAATCTGTAGTTAGCCTCTTCCAAAGTCTCTCTGGTAGTGGTGTTATTAAAGATTCTTTGTGTTGGTCTTTTAGCTCTGCAACGTTCACATGTATATACTTTATTCTTTGTCCTTGCTGATGCCCAGCCACTACACTGACTTGACTGGCCTGTTCACAGTATTTAATTAATCTTTGATATCCTTCATGGATGAAATTTAGGATTTCTCCTCATTTCATTTGGAATTAGACTCCAGTTGCCTTTAATCACGAATCCATTTGACTCACTTAATTGTCCACACACTGCAAAATAGTCTCTTGTCCCTTTCTTAGTGTCCTTTAGATACTTGGGCCAGCCGGACATAATGTAACTTTGAACTTCCTGAAGTTGCATGTCTGTCGATGTTGCTTTTTGTAGCTGGAGTAGTCTCTTTTCTGACACTGGTCTGTATGCATCCACGTATGCTTTTGTCATCTTTGAGCTCACGGGTAGTTGAGAATGAATAAGGGCTCCATGGCAGTCTGCTGCTACCAGATTTTTCCCAGGAATGTATTTAGCAATTGGGTTAAAGCACATTAACCTTATCAATAAATGTTGGCATCGCAGCGGTGCTTGAGCTGAGTTTTTTTCCATTGATGAGGGTTACAAGCATCTTATGCTCTGTTATCAGGAAAAGCAATTCAGTTCACACAGAGATCTGTCAAAGTTCTGACAGGTCCGCATGCTTGCCAGGCACTCCTTTCAATCTGTGCATATTGGGGGTTTTTTCGTGTGTGTGTGTGTGTGTGTGTGTGTGTGTGTGTGTGTGTGTGTGTG
>NW_020664409.1:75552402-75569668 GCF_002925995.2 Terrapene triunguis
GTGTGTGTGTGTGTGTGTGTGTGTGTGTGTGTGTGTGTGTGTGTGTGAGAGAGAGAGAGCAAAATGCAGTTGGCTTTCACTGAGAGCCATGCTGTTGCAGCAGTACACCACCTAGGTCATAACTACATGCATCCACACTGACTGTTGCGGGTGTGTTCACAACATAGTAGTTTAGAACTGGAGCTGTTGAGATCATTTATTTTACCTTTTTGAAGGCAATGTAGTGACTTTGCCCCCATAGCCAAGGTGAGTTGGACTTTAACAATTCATTCAGTAGTTCTGTCACTGAAGAAAGGTCATGTAGGTATTAACCAAGATAATTTACCATCCCCAGTACACGTCTCTGTTCTGATACATTAATTGGTGCATTGAATTCTCAAATTGCTTTTACTTTTTCAGGGCTAGGCCTGATTCTATTTTTGTGTTTATCCCAAAATATCAATTTGGGGTAAGTTTAAAAATCAATTTTTTTCCTTTTTTAGTTTCAGTCCAGACTGAATGATTAGGCTAAGGACTTTGCAGATTGTGTTGCGTTCTTCCTTTGAAGATCCCTGTGTCAGAATATCATCCATGAAAACTACAACTCCACTTGTGTTCATAAACAATTCCGCCATTTTTCTTTGGAACATTTCAGGTGAACTGGTAATCCCAAAAGGCAGTTTTCAAAAGCAAAATCTCCCGAAGGATGTGATAAATGTAGTCAGTTTAGCATTTTCTTTGGCTAAAGGAATTTGCCAGAATCTGCTCGAGTCATCCAGCTTAAAGTATATTGTAGCTCCTTTCGCTTTGGGGAGGAAGTCATCCTGTGTTGGGAGGTTATATTTTTCTCACAACTGTTTCATTAAGTCTTCTGAGATCCACACAGATTCATATTTTCCCATTTTTATTTATAACTGGTACCATTGGGGCACACCGTGCTGTTGGCTCAGAGATTTTCTTGATTATGTCAATCCGCTCTATTCTCTTCAACTCCATTTCCGCTTTATGAAGTAATGAGAGAGAAATCCTGTGAAGGATATGTACGCTATATAGTTCAGCATGGTCTCTTACGGTTATTTATACTGGATCTCCTTTCAAAAGTCCAATTTCAGCAAATATTCTATTGACTTCTTCCACCTTTCTCGCTAGGCCCATCATGGCTGTCACCCTGTGGATGAGAAGCTTGTTGGTCTGTGATCCTTTGATCACATACACTCTGAATACATAGTTTTTTGTCTTTGTAAGTTGTTTCTGTGGTGAACAGGCCCATGCAGTTGAGAATACCTCCAGGGCTAGTCAGAGCTGTCAGGTGACTTCAACTCTGGGAGGAGTTGAAGGTGATTGTAAATCCTGTGGAAGAAAACAGAGTCTTCACTCTCAGGTTGGTTGCAACATGTCAGAGGCAGTTTATTCTCAAGCAATTGCAAAAGGGGGAGAGTGTACAACGGCAGGTCTCCCAAAAGATAAACAATTAAGGCAAGCATTTATACCTTTTGTTACATACAGTAATGATCAACAACTGCATTTTATTTATACATATTCCTTCCTGATATCTTACTTTTCTCAGCAGTTCTTGCTATAGTCTGCGTTCCATTCTTATCTAACACAAGGTCAAAACAACCTCTCTTACAGTTCTTTTCTACTCACCCAGGCCTTGCCTGGAAGTCTCGCATTATTAGCTGTTAGAGTTAGCCTGACTCTTGCTCTTTCTAGAAGACTAAGATGTCTGCACTTTTTTCCACTTCCACAATCCCTTCTGAGATGACTCTGATGTCAGTGCCTGAGTCAATTTTAAAGTCAATTGTTTTGCCATGAATACGAAATTTCATTCTCTAGGCAGGATCTGTGTCCTCACAAGTGCTAGATCCCAGAAACAATGGTTCCTGATTGTCTGTAATATGAGTCAACTTCCTGATCACTTTGGTGCTGCAGATAGCTGCAAAATATCCATGTTTTGTGCATTTATTACACTTTTTCTTCTGGCTGGACATACATCATTTCTTGAGCTGACTTTTTCCACACCTTGTGTATGCATGCTGGAATTTTTCTCTTGTAATCTGGGAGTTCTCTCCTTGCCTCAGTGGCTTTTATGACAGACTTTTAACACCCAAGTGTCTGTTTATAGCATTGAAGCTAGCTTATGGTTTTTTAACTTGCTTCTGCCTTTGGTTTGACTAGTTCAGACTGGTTTGCTTTCTGTATAGCTGTGGTGAGGTTTAGGTCTGTCTTCAGTTGTAGCTACTGTGAAAGATTTTTATCTGTTCTCCCAGTAACCACCCTGTCTCTATTTTCATGTTTTGCAATCCCAAAATCAGTTTCAGCCAATGTATGCAGCAGAGCTCTTATAAAACATTCAACATTTTCTCCTGGTTCTTGAATTCTCTGGTGAAAACATGCTGTTTCATAAACACATTTCTCTGCATCAAACATAGCTAAAACCCTTTCATAGTCATCATTGTAACTATCTTCAGTAAAGTCAAAGGGTTTAAAGATATGCTCTGCTTGCTTCTCCATCACATAAATTAAATAAGATACCTGTAGATCTCCAGTTTCCTTGTGGAGTTTGTTTACAATGTGAAAACTTGCAAAATACTGCTTCCAATCTGTTCACTGTGAAGGTTTGTCAAAGCTGAAGTTCTGTGGGGCATTGAAGAGTGGCATGTTGATGAGATCCTGCAACCTTTGTTGCTTTATTCATGTTCCTTCTGTTTGCATCCTTTGTTGCTGTTTTCCTTCTATTTCAGTTCTCCTCTGGCACTAGTTTGCTTTTGACACCATGTCATGTTCCTGTACCAGATATGGACTGGCTACAGAGCTTGTTTCTGAGTGACATACACACCAGGTGTGTGCATAATAAGATGCTTTAATACAGTGGTTCTCAAACTTTTGTACTGGGGACCCCTTTCACACAGCAAGCCTGAGAGCGACCCCCCTTATAAATGAAAAACACTTTAAAAATATTTAACACTATTATAAATACTGGAGGTGAAGCGGTGTTTGGGGGGAGACTAACAGCTTGCGACCCCCCCCCCATGTAATAACCTCATGACCCCCTGAGGGGTCACAACCCCCAGTTTGAGAACCCCTGCTTTAATACATAGACAAGGTAGCTTACAGTGCCTCCTAGTGGCTGAACAGTATATTACAGTTTTAGCATTCTGCTACGCTGTCTGTAGCCACATAGGAGCTGGGCTGAACAATTTCCCCACAATATTGGTTTCCCAGTCACTTTGAGTCCCCTTGGCCTGCCACCACCAAAAGCATTTCTGCAGTTTGAACTGCATAGTGGACTGCCTTGGCAGAAGCAGCAACCTGCTCTCTGCAGTCTACTCTCCATTTCTAAAGCACCTTTGTAGTGCCCATGTGTCATACAAGGATATAAACCCAGTAAGAACTGTCGAGGAGGACAGACAACGTCTCCCTCCTGCTCTTGGTCTAATCATTGGCTGCTTCCTGAACACAGCTGGATTTTTTCCTGCTCTGGCTCTGTGGGGTATGCTGTGGTAAAGTGGTGAGTCTTAGAGTGACCTGAAAATGGGAAGAACTGGATACTTCCTGATCTCCTCTGAGAGCTTTGGTCTGCGGTTGAGGAGACTTTTACCTCTGGTTACCTCAGGTTTATATTGGAGGTCTGTTAAACCTAGTGTGCTAGGCAATTATTGCCTTTGCGGTGCCAGAAGGAGAGACAGTGAGATAGCAGTGGTCTATCCTATGGGCTATATAAACTGAAATCAGGACTTTGAAGATGATCAGGGTATCAGTGCAAGTAGCAGATTACTGGCGTACTGTGCTCTTCTGAGCACTCCCACAAAGCATACAGGCACAGCAATAGGATTTTGCAAGTAACTCCACTCTAGTTGATAACATTGTCTGCTCTTTGCAAGGGAGAACATGGACCAGTTTTTAGCTGATGGACCTGCTTGCAAAATATTGATGCAATTATTTAGAGAAGGTGGATGCGATTTTTACTTTGGATACAAAGTCTTTAAAACAGGTTCAAGCTCAAACATTACATTGTGTTGTTAACGGTAGGTATTATCAATGAGAAATGCGGATTTGTAGTTGCACCTAATTCTGTGAGTAGTTTCACTGAAATTAACTGGAGTACTTGCTTAGTAAAGTTCAGTGTACATAAGGCTGGCAGATTTGTGCCCAAACAGGATTATTTAATTCATTCAATTTGACCATGCAGAAGCAAAAGGGAGAGTTGAAGGTCACCTTATCGAAGATTTTTGATCTCCTTCATATTTTTACTAGACAGATTTTGTATTTTTTTTTTAGCATTATGGTTAGACTAAAACGGTAAGTAATGCCTTTGTCTCCTGGAGGTGAGAGAGAGAGTCATGCTGGACAGTGTGTGACCCCTCAAGATAAATGATAAATAAGCCCTGAAGGGATCTTGGCCAGGTTCCTTTGGCCAAAAGCCTGGGTAGACCTCAGGGTGGGAGGAGGGTGAAGGATTAGACCAGTGATTCTCAAACTTTTGTAGTGGTGACCTCTTTCACCTAGCTAGCCTCTGAGTGCGACCCCCCCCCCCGCCCCCACATATAAATTAAAAACACTTTTAAAATATATTTAACACCATTATAAATTCTGGATGCAAAGCGGGGTTTGGGGTTGAGGCTGACAGCTCGTGACACCCCCCCACCACCACCATATAATAACCGCATGACCCCCAGTTTGAGGACCCCTGGGTTAGATTTTGTGAATTTACTTCTAGGCATCTGTATGGCGTTTATCACTGTGGTATCATTGTAAATGTGGGGAGTGATGCTGCTAGGAACACAGCTCTTTCAGGGAGATGGACAACCCTCAGGAGAAAGCCTGACCCTAAGGACCAGCCCCTCGATGCCAACTGGCAAAGGGTTTCCAAGAATATCCTGACTCTGGTATGTACATTCTGGTTCACCAAAGAATGCCACGTGAGGTCTTAAATGAAAGCCAGAATCACGCTGGTCATTAGTATTGCTGTGAAACGTAGGGACAGATACTATATAAGAAGTTGCGTATTTATATTGAAAATATGCTCCTGAAGATTTTATCAAGGCAGAGTTAACAAACAGGCTTTCTATTAGACAAAAGATGTTCTTTTCACCTGCCTCTCGGTCGACATGTAAATAAGCAGTGGGAGACAACACAATGGAAGCCCCATGTACATACAAACTCAAACTGGTGGATGTGAAATCAACAGGGAGGCAGCACACTGGAGAGGGGGTTATCTTGACCGAGGTAGAGACCATGAACTTTGGGGGATATAAGGAAAAACCAAGGAAAACACTCCTTTATCCTTCACCTGGGCAGTAGTTGGGCAGTGCAATTACAGCTATGAAAATGGGATCACAACCAGGCTTGGTTGAAACGCCGCAAAGGACATTTGGGGTGAGAAACTTCTTTAGGCAGGAGGTTACCTGTTAAGTTTAATCTCTAGAAAGCATGTTATGCTTTTGTTTTATATGTAACATTTTGTTTCCATTAGCCTTGAATCTTTGTAATAAACTTATCCTTGTTTTCAGTATCAACAGATAAGTGCTGTGATATTAAGCTAGGAGCTGCTCCTGACCACTGGCAGCAGAACTGGTATTTCTGTCAGTGTTCAGGGGATAAGGGGTTGGATATCACAGGGGAATATTTCAAAGGGCTTGGGGATTAGGGTGCACCTGTTTTTTAACCTGCAAGGCAAAGCAAGGGCTAGCATAGCCCAGAGGAGAGTGCTTGGGTGGCTAATACGCTGGTGGTGTCAGGGATCTGACACCCAGTTAAGCACAAGCAAGTCTTCCTCTTATCAGAGGCAGGGGAGGGATAACCAGGTGACTCACAGTTCTGGGTACCTTAAGAACTGTCTCTCAAGATAACTTATAAATAAGCCCTGAATTGATCTTGGCCAGATCCCTTTGGCCAAAGCCTGGGAAGACCTCCGGATGGAAGAAGGGGGTGAAGGACTAGGGTTTGTGTATTTACTTCTAGGCATTTTTATGGCACTTGTCACTGTGGTGTCACTGTAAAGGGGTGGGGGAGTGATGCTGTGTGGAACACAGCTCTTTCAGGGACAATCCTTGAAGAGACTTTAGTAATAGACATCTGGAAAAATGTACACATCTGCTAATAGAATTTTTTGGCAGTAACCCAAAGACATTATTAAAACGGCACTCCTAATTCTCTGCTGCCTGTGGTCACTGGTAGGTCAAAAACCAGCCCATCTGAGCTTCACCTCTTCTCTTTGCTTCTGTCTGAACATGCAGGATTGTTAAATCTGCTTGCTTTGGGCATAGATCTGCCAGCCTTAGGCACATTGAATTGGACTTTACTATATAATTGCTCCAAATAATTTCCATGGAACTATGCATGGAATAAGGCACCATTCGACATAGGAGATGACAGAAGTAGGCCTTTTGTTAACATCACCATGTATCTGAAACGTGACATTGTTTCCACATGCACTATGCAATTTTCTGATGTCAGCCTGCACTGAATGTTGCTTTTTAGCAGTTTGGGTACCTTTTGGAAGCCGGTTGTCATTCATGTGTACTTGCACACAAATATATCCTTTTAAAATGTTCCATAAATTGCAAGAGCATCACAGCACAAAGAATTATGTAAAATAAGCAGTTAGTCTAACCACAAATCTGATGGTTGAAATGTTCTATGGTGGTTGTCAGCCCTAAACCGATGGTTCTAACCTACATTAGACTCCCTGATCTTTAGCACTGTAGCTATTTAATAGAGACTGTTTAATTCATATTAAATTTGTACTTGTATTGCACTTTTAAAACAAACAGCACCCTATTTATTTTAATAGTAATTATTTAAAGTAGTTTGACCTAAAGCATACTCCTTTTCTTTATCCTCACTAAAGCTTTGATACATGTACTTTCTAAAACCTTAAAACTAAACTCTTAATCTTCTGTCGTCTCGTACAGTATATGTAACAAATTAAGCCACAGGCATGGAAACGTGCTACTCCGAAAACAACATATGCAAACTTGGTTTTTCCTAATGTATAGAAATGGTAAAGCTCATCAGCTAATTTAATGGTACATTTCAGATCAAGTGTGTTAAATAGCTTCACTGTGTATCTGATTGGTGTTGCTTTGTGACACTTCAGTTAAGGCTGTCAGCTTTTATTATAAATCCTTGCAGGAACGTCCTATAGGATATAATAGGGATGAAACCAATAAATAGAAATTACTCTTAAAAACCTTTAAATCAAATAGAAAATATTTTAGATTTTCTTTTTTAGTCATCCTATAGAATTCTAAAGTAGGGATGTAATTATCTATTGAATTCATAGCACAACTTTAAAAAACCCTATAAAACAGCTGGTTGTTTTCTGTTAAATTCTAATGGACTTTTATACTTCAAGGTTTATAGCTGTTCAATAAGAATTCACTCCATATTTAAACATGGAGTTCTTGAGTTATAAAATTGGGGGCAAATATAAAAATTTGGCTATGTAAGGGATTTGGGGGAGATGGGAGGGAGGTTGTTGCAATTGTAGTTTATAAAATAAATTTTAAGCCATTAGTTCTTAAAATACGTTTATCACCTAACTTCTTCATCTTTAAAGTGAGTACTGCTTACACATGCCAAAGCTGAGTTTATTTTATAACTATTATTTGTACGGAACTATCAATGCCCACAGTGCTATATAAATAAAACATTCATTATGCTTTTAACATGCAAACACTTATCATAGAATCATAGAATATCAGGGTTGGAAGGGACCTCAGGAGGTCATCTAGTACAACCCCCTGCTCAGAGCAGGACCAATCCCCAGCTAAATCATCCCAGCTAGGGCTTTGTCAAGCCTGACCTTAAAAACCTCTAAGGAAGGAGATTCCAACCACCTCCCTAGGTAACCCATTCCAGTGCTTCACCACCCTCCTAGTGAAAAAGTTTTTCCTAATATCCAACCTAAACCTCCCCCACAGCAACTTGAGACTGTTACTCCTTGTTCCGTCATCTGGTACCACTGAGAACAGTCTAGATCCATCCTCTTTGGAACCCCCTTTCAGGTAGTTGAAAGCAGCTATCAAATCCCCCCTCATTCTTCTCTTCTGCAGACTAAACAATCCCAGTTCCCTCAGCCTCTCCTCATAAGTCATGTGCTCCAGCCCGCTAATCATTTTTGTTGCCCTCTGCTGGACTCTTTCCAATTTTTCCACATCCTTCTTGTAGTGTGGGGCCCAAAACTGGACACAGTACTCCAGATGAGGCCTCACCAATGTCAAATAGAGGGGAATGATCACGTCTCTCAATCTGTTGGCAATGCTCCTACTTATACAGCCCAAAATGCCGTTAGCCTTCTTGGCAACAAGGGCACACTGTTGACTCATATCCAGCTTCTCGTCCACTGTAACCCCTAGGTCCTTTTCTGCAGAACTGCTGTCTAGCCACTCGGTCCCTAGTCTGTAGCAGTGCATGGGATTCTTCTATCCTAAGTGCAGGACTCTGCACTTGTCCTTGTTGAACCTCATCAGATTTCTTTTGGCCCAATCCTCTAATTTGTCTAGGTCCCTCTGTATCCTATCCCTACCCTCCAGGGTATCTACCACTCCTCCCAGTTTAGTGTCATCTGCAAACTTGCTGAGGGTGCAGTCCACGCCATCCTCCAGATCATTAATGAAGATATTGAACAAAACTGACCCCAGGACCGACCCTTGGGGCACTCCACTTAATACCGGCTGCCAGCTAGCCATGGAGCCATTGATCACTACCCATTGAGCCCGACGATCTAGCCAGCTTTCTATCCATCTTTATAGTCCATTCATCCAGCCTATACTTCTTTAACTTGCCGGCAAAAATACTGTGGGAGACCATATCAAAAGCTTTGCTAAAGTCAAGGAATAACACGTCACCTGCTTTCCCCTCATCCACAGAGCCAGTTATCTCATCATAGAAGTCAATTAGGTTAGCCAGGCATCACTTGCCCTTGGTGAACCCGGGCTGACTGTTCCTGATCACTTTCTTCTCCTCTAAGTGCATCAGAATTGATTCCTTGAGGACCTGCTCCATGATTTTTCCAGAGACTGAGGTAAGGCTGACTAGCCTGTAGTTCCCCGGATCCTCCTCCTTCCCTTCTTTAAAAATGAGCACTACATTAGCCTTTTTCCAGTCATCCGGGACCTCCCCCGATCACCATGAGTTTTCAAAGATAATGGCCAATGGCTCTGCAATTACATCTGCTAACTCCTTTAGCACCCTCAGATGCAGCGCATCCGGCCCCATGGACTTGTGCTCGTCCAGCTTTTCTAAATAGTTCTGAACCTCTTCTTTCTCCACAGAGGGCTGGTCACCTCCTCCCCTTGCTGTGCTGTCCCGTGCAGTAGTCTGGGAGCTGACCTTGTTCGTGAAGACAGAGGCAAAAAAAGCATTGAGTACGTTAGCTTTTTCCACATCCTCTGTCATTAGGTTGCCTTCCTATTCAGTAAGGGGCCCACACTTTCCTTGACTTTCTTCTTGTTCCTAACAACATACCTGAAGAAACCCTTCTTGTTACTCTTAACATCTCTTGCTAGCTGCAACTCCAAGTGTGATTTGGCCTTCCTGATTTCACTCCTGCATGCCTGTGCAATATTTTTATACTCCTCCCTGGTCATTTGTCCAATCTTCCACTTCTTGTAAGCTTCTTTTTTGCGTTTAAGATCAGCAAGCATTTCACTGTCAAGCCAAGCTGGTCACCTGCCATATTTACTATTCTTTCTACACATCGGGATGGTTTGTTCCTGCAACCTCAATAAGGATTCTTTAAAATACAGCCAGCTCTCCTGGACCCCTTTGCCCTTCATGTTATTCTCCCAGGGGATCCTGCCCATCTGTTCCCTGAGGGAGTCAAAGTCTGCTTTCCTGAAGTCCAGGGTCCGTATTCTGCTGCTCTCCTTTCTTCCTTGTGTCAGGATCCTGAACTTGACCCACTGTCTCCCAGGTTCTCATCCACTTTTGCTTCCCCTACTAATTCTTCCTTGTTTGTGAACAGCAGGTCAAGAAGAGCTCTGCCCCTAGTTGGTTCCTCCAGCACTTGCACCAGGAAATTGTCCCCTACACTTTCCAAAAACTTCCTGGATTGTCTGTGCACCGCTGTATTGCTCACCCAGCTGATATTGGGATGATTGAAGTCCCCCATGAGAACCAGGGCCTGTAATCTAGTAACTTCTGTTAGTTGCCGGAAGAAAGCTTTATCCACCTCATCCTCCTGGTCTGGTGGTCTATAGCAGACTCCCACCACGACATCACCCTTGTTGCTCACACTTCTAAACTTAATCCAGAGACTCTCCGGTTTTTCTGCAGTTTCATACTGGAGCTCTGAGCAGTCATACTGCTCTCTTACATACAATGCATCTCTTCCACCTTTTCTGCCCTGCCTGTCCTTCCTGAACAGTTATTCCACCAGGTCTTTGTTATTCCAATCACGTCATAATTCCTTGAGTGTGCCAGGACTTCCAGTTCTCCCTGCTTGTTTCCTAGGCTTCTTGCATTTGTGTATAGGTACTTAAGTTAACTTGCTGATCGTCCTGCTTTCTCAGTATGAGGCAGGAGTCCTCCCCTCTTGCGCTCTCCTGCTCGTGCTTCCTCCCAGCATCCCACTTCCCCAGTTACCTCAGCGCTTTGGTCTCCTTCCCCGATGAACCTAGTTTAAAGCCCTCCTCACTAGATTAGCCAACCTGCTTGCGAAGATGCTCTTCCCTCTCTTCGTTAAGTGGAGCCCGTCTCTGCCTAGCATTCCTTCTTGGAACATCATCCCATGGTCAAAGAATCCAAAGCCTTCTCTCCGACACCACCTGTGTAGCCATTCATTGACTTCCACGATTCGACGGTCTCTACCCGGGCCTTTTCCTTCCAGAGGGAGGATGGACGAGAACACCACTTGCACCTCAAACTCCTTTATCCTTCTTCCCAGAGCCATGTAGTCTGCAGTGATCCGCTCAAGGTCATTCTTGTCAGTATCATTGGTGCCCACGTGGAGAAGCAGGAAGGGGTAGCGATCTGAGGGCTTGATGAGTCTCGGCAGTCTCTCAGTCACATCGTGAATCCTAGCTCCTGGCAAGCAGCACACTTCTCGGTTTTCCCGGTCGGGATGGCAGACAGATGACTCAGTCCCCCTGAGGAGATAGTCCCCGACCACCACCCGCCTCCTTCTCTTGGGAGCGGTGGTCGAGGAACCCCCATCCCTAGGACAGTGCATCTCATGCCTTCCAATCAGTGGAGTCTCCTTCTGCTCCCTTCCCTCAGATGTATCATCTAGTCCACTCTCCGCATTTGTACCTGTGGAGAGAACATGAAAACAGTTGCTCACCTGTATCTGCATTGCTGGTACATGGACGCTCCTCTTTCTTCTTCTGGAGGTCACATGCTGCCAAATTTCTTCACCGTCCTTCTGTCCCCACTGCGCAGCCTGCTCTAATTCTTCAGAATGTTGTGCTCGTAGAAGCATATCCTGACGTCTGTCCAGGAAATCTTCTGCACAGGCCACATTTTAATGCACAAATAGAATATCCAGCTGCAAACTCGTGAACTAATTTTTGCCACAGACAAGTCAAACCTTGTATGACATTTCACATTTTCCCCCCCTTGAGTTCCACCCCATCAGTTGTGCACCCACCAAGCTCTTGTTCTGAAACTTGTCTCCCAGGCCTTTTCTGTACTGGATTTTCAGTTACTGCTATAGCTGCAACACTAGAAAGCCCTAGTGTGGATATGTATTGTATATGTATAGCTTACCCTGCCAGTGCAAATCGCACTGTGGTGGTGTAAACTGTGTGCCGATAAGGAACTGGCAATGGTGAAATCCCAGTGTGGACAACAGGAAAGCTAACATTCGTCAAATTGATAAACTGAATTTCTTTGAGTCTCATCATGTTTCTGCTTTCTGTCTCATTACTGTGCATTAAAATATGCCCCTCTGGTCTTATTTCACATATTAATTCAGTCTTTAACCGTATCACCTGTATAACATGCCTCATCAGTGTCATGATTCTAGCTGAGAATAATGCCCTTCAACATACAAATAATCTCTCCCCATACCTACCTTTCGTACATGGAGACCTTGGTGCTATCTTCACAGTCTTGTTGCAACACAATATTTCTTTCTCCCAGGTTGACATGTTGATCTTGTGCTATTGGTTAGCCTTCAAATAGCCTTTTCGTCATAGGGAGCATGTGGGACTACCAAGTGGGGGCATGGCTTGAGCTTTCACACTAATCGGGAAGTGTTGAAAAAGATCTGACTGCACAGTACTGCTGCCATAGAGCTCAAAGTTACCTGAATGAGGCATAGCCCACATGGAAGGAGACCTACGGAAGTCCATCCTGAGGCTTTATAGTCAAAACAGTGGGGAAAATGTCATCTGAGAAGAAATTATCCTGACTGTCATTCTGTAGAATTCCCATTAGATTCAACTCTTCAAAAAATCACCTATTTAATACTTATTGATGCTTATTGTAGCTTGCTCTGTTATTTCCATAGAATCTGAAATTTCTATTGACTGACACTTAAAGACAAGCCTGGACCTGATGAATAGCACCTGCTGCTGTTGAATTTGGCTAGCTAATGGTTCATGGCTCTAGCAGATGTTCCTGCTCTTTAAACAAGTAGGAACTTTATTGGTCGTTTCCTTTTTCCCACCTCCCCACCCTCTCTCTTTCCCTCAGAGGAACAAATTCCAGCACAGTTGAAATCTGGAAATATGCCATTTGGGTTTGAACAAAATACGGGCTTGACACATATCCAATCTCAGAACTGTGACAGAGGTTCTCTGATATCAGAGAGTCTAACATGACAGAAGTGTCAGTCTGAGTCTTCATTCCAGTTACAAATTGGTTCTAGTTGTTGTACTAAAAAAAAAAAAAGTTCAGTAGCAAAGAAATTATATTCAGGAAATTTTATTGTAACTGTTCATAAGTCTGTCTTCAGCAGCCAATAAGGTAGACTATCTAACAAAGTACAAGACCCCACAGCTGTAGTCATGGAGTACATACCATGGCATGAAATCTTTTAAGTTTCTGCATTTTTTTTTTTAAGGTTTTGTTTTTCATCAGGTCTCTTATCAACACACTTCTAGCACCTTTTGGGTCTCTGAGTAACTACAGTAGAATCTCAGAGTTACAAACACCTTGGGAATGGAGGTTGTTCCTAACTCTGAAATGTTCGTAACTCTGAACAAAACATTATGCTGTTCTTTAAAAAGTTTACAACTGAACATTAACTGAATACAGCTTTGAAACTTTACTATGGAGAAGAAAAATGCCAGTTTTAACCAACTTAATTTAAATGAAATAATCACAGAAAGTTTCTTTACCTTGTCAAATCTTTTATTAAACTTTTTCCTTTTATTTTTTAGTCATTTATGCTTAATACAGTGTTGTACTCTATACTTTTTTTGTCCCTGCTACCTGATTGTGTACTCTCCATTCCAAATAAGGTGTGTGGTTGATCAGTCAGTTTGTAACTCTGGTGTTCATAACTATGAGGTTCTACTGTACTTCCACTGTGTTTGCGATAAGGATATTGTGTGAAATAGCATATTGTTAAGTAAATTCTTCTGCAGGCAATGAATCAATTAATTTTAAATTTAGCTAGACCTCTGCAAGAAGCAGGAAATTTTATAATGAAAATAAAGTGATCAAAATATTAGTCATGAAATTCAATGAAAGAATAAAAACACGTCTCTCAAGGAGCTGAAAATGTATTTATGTAGCAGTTATTTCCAATCTGTTGTACCATCTGATGATCTTAAGCATTAAAAACATTTCATGGAAATTCTAAATAAAGAAAATTTCTCACAAACAGCTGACAAAAAAAGAGAAATTCCTCAGACACAGGGCTAACTTCTGCTCTAAGTAACATACGCTGGTGTAAATCCAGATTGACTGACAGAACAGTTTGGTTCATTTAATGCCTCAGGGGAAGGACAGGGCTAATTAAAATGTAAATAGAAAGGGTATTCAAAACTGTTGTGTACAAGAGGAGGTTTACAGTGAAGTCCTCTGAGTGAAATTCTTTTGCAAAGAACTATTTCATTTATAAGTAGAGACTTACTCCAACTGCAGTTGCAAGTTGCACATTGCAATGCTTCAGAACAATTTGATGATCTTTGATGATTTCCACTCTTTTTTTATTTTAAAACAATGCAGCAGATCTAACATCTTTTGTCTAATGATCTTAAAGTGCCTTTCAAATGTAAGATTTTTATTCATTAACAGCAGTTTTCCTGTGAAGTAGGAAGAGTATTATCTGGTTGTATGGATGAGGAAACTGAGACCTGGTCTACACTGGGGGGGAGGGGTGGGGAAACCAATCTAAGTTACGCAACTTCAGCTACGTGAATAAAGTAGCTGAAATCAACGTACTTAGATCTACTCACCGCAGTGTCTTCACTACGGTGAGTCAACTGCTGCCGCTCCCCCGTCGATTCTGCCTGCGCCTCTCGCCGAGCTGGAGTACAGGAGTCGACGGGAGAGTGCTCAGGGATCGATATATCGCATCTAGTCTAGACGCGATAAATCAATCCCCACTGGATCGATCGCTGCCCGCCGATCCGGCCGGTAGTCAAGACATACCCTGAGGTCTAGAGAAGTTAACTCGCAGGTCACAAAGGAAGTCTGACAGAGCGAGGAATAACACTCAGTTCTCCTGATTCCTAAGCCTGTGCTTTTGCCCAGGACCATGTGTTGTGTTGCCAACCAGCTGTTCCTGCCCAAACTGAATGGAGAGTTGTGCATAGGACAATAGGTGCAATCACTGTGAGAGAATTTATTCTTTGCAAACCTTGCTCTGACTTTAGAGAATGCCAGTGATGGCAGACTGTCAAATTTCCCAAAGTTCTGTCCATTCTCCCTTGGGTTAGTTATAAGGCAAACAGGCCAAAAAAACAAAGAAACCCCAAACCTAAAACAGCCCTCCAGTTTTCTTTTCACTAGGATGTGCATGTTACATTGAATTGTCCTGTCTTCTGAAGTATGAAGATATCACTGTAGTTATAATTCTTATTGTATCCAGATGTGCCAGAAACTAAAATACAGGTCCAAAGAAGAGCTATCAGATTTAACTGCCTTCTCATAAATTATTAATTAAAGAGCCTGGGGAATGGCTCCCTAATCTTTCAAGAAATTTATAATGTTTTATTTATGTTTTTGTGTCTGCAGCCTGCTAACTTTCCCTACAAGGAAGAGATTATGGCAGTAAATCCTACTTGTCTAGTTGTGATTATTCTACTCTTCATAAGCATCATTCTGGCTTTCAAGGTGAGCATGTGTATAAAATTCATCTTCTATATATGGAATGTCTTTGGAATAGCCCTCCCTCTTTCTCTCCAGAACAACTGTATTTTGTTGACTTAACAAGGCTGAATAACCAGTGGGACATTAGTTACAACTAGCATGGATTTGACAGCAAGGAAGGAGATGGTAGATAATTGCAGCAGCTTTTAAAAAAACAAAAACAAAATATGGAAGTGCATTAATACCCACACGTGATTTAGTATGTTGTTCTATGTGAATAAATCAGACCAATATATAGTCCAGTCAAATGATATTAGTGATATTTTCTTACATTATAAGGATTAGCTCATGTCATTCTCAAATGTGTTTGATATTTCATTTAATAAATATTGCCTTTAGGTTTTTGAAAGGATTAATCACAGGCCTGAATAGAAAAGTGACAATGCTAGGAAATTCATAGTACAAAAAAATCCTTGGGTTTTAGTTTGTCACATGCCAGTGTATATTTGCTCCAAGAGTGTAAATGACTAATGCAATTGAGATCAATTAATGTCCCTTTCTTCTCATATTTAGCTGATTTCCCCTAGACCTGGCATTATTACTAACTCTCACTTTCCTTAATGTTTGTTCTAGCAACATATAATTAATGCATATGTGTCTCAAAATATATGACTCACTAATAGTGGAAATATATACTAAAATACAGTCAGCATTGGCATTTTCATTTGAATTGCTTGTTTGCAAAAGAGTTGTTTTGCAGATTTATGGAACCTGCTTAATGAAAAGAAAGTTGCCTAGTATCAAATGCATCGCACTATTTATCACTTTGATAGACATAACAATTGGTATCACATTTGTGTATTGAAACTGAAAGGTACTGAACATAAAAAAAAAAAAAATTGAGTGCTTTCATGAATTGGAGTTCTACTGTTAAAAGTAGAGAGAGGCGCACCATAGCCTAGCAAACATTGCAGGAGGGAAAGGTGATTCATAGAGTAAGAATTATAAAACAAAATAACATACGTAATTTAAAAAACATTTGGCAGCATGAGAGGGTCCTGTGGCACCTTTAAGACTAACCTTTCTGTTAGTCTTAAAGGTGCCACAGGACCCTCTGTTGCTTTCTACAGATTCAGACTAACACGGCTACCCCTCTGATATTTGGCAGCATGATACTCTTACATTTGGGTGGGGGGTCTCTGTATCAAGCAAACTATTTTAAAGGAGGAATCTAAATGGGGGGCCATTTGTGCTTTGCAAATATGGCAAAAACCCAACAACCCCAAAGCAGTAGTCCTTTTGGCCTTCAGTTTTCACCAGAAATGTTCTATTTCAGATGTTTAATCTCTCCAAAGAACCAGCTTTAGGGCAAATCGACACTTGAAGCGCTGCATTGGCACAGCCGCACTGATGCAGCTATGCCATTGTAGCACGTAAGTTAGTGTTTCTCAAAGTGGAGTCGCCGCTTGTGTAGGGAAAGCCCCTGGCGGACCGGGCCAGTTTGTTTACCTGCCCCATCCGCAGGTCCGGCCGATTGCGGCTCCCACTGGCCACGGTTCGCCGCTGCAGGCCAATGGGAGCTGCTGGAAGCGGCGGCCAGTACGTTCCTCGGCCTGCGCCACTTCCAGCAGCTCTCATTGGCCCGGAGCAGTGAACCACGGCCAGTGGGAGCCGCGATGGGCCGGACCTGCGGACGGTTCAGGTAAACAAACCAGCCCGGCTCGCCAGGGGCTTTCCCTGCACAAGCGGAGACCCCAGTTTGAGAAACACTGATGTAAGTGAACGTGCTCCTGTGCCAATGGAAGAGCTTCTTCCATCGGTGTAGTTAATCCACCTCCCCAAGAAGCTCTCCCATTGCCTGTCTACACGGAGGGTTAGGTCAGTATAACAACGTCACTCGGGGTGTGGATTTTTCACATCCCCGAGCAACGTAGTTATACAAATATAAGTCTGTAGTGTAGACGGGGTCCTAGACACCACCAAATGTAGGAGTTTCCCATCTGGCCAAGGGAAGGCATCCAGCACCATAGATGTATTTATTAGAGCTGTGTTAATATCTGACTTTTTTTTTTTT
>NW_020664409.1:75569768-75585287 GCF_002925995.2 Terrapene triunguis
TTTTTTTTCCCCCCTGTTTGCTGGCAGTTCTGAAAAATAGGGGGGGAAAAAAAAAAAAAAAAAAAAGATTTAGAGTCAAATGAAACACCATTCAACATGAAAGGAAACATTTTGTTTTGATTCTGAGCTTTTTAAAAACTTTCTAAATGAAGTTGAAAGAAATTTGGAAACAAAAGTTTCACATCTAAAGTTGACATTTCAAAAATGCCACAATGAAACTTTTGATTTTTTTTTTAGGGTCGGGGAGGGGGGTGGAGGGTGGGAGCAGTTTAATTGAAACAATTCGCTGAAGAAAGTTACAGCCAAAAGTTTCACCTGGTTCTAGTATTTATACATTAATGATTAAACATTAGTTTTGACATTTGAGTGTACTACAACAGAATACCACTGTCTCCTGCATGAAGACCCAAGCCCAGATTCTCGCCTGTGTTTGGGTTGCTCTGCACATTACTATTATTTAAAGCTGGCACTCTCTCTGAGTATGGAGGGAATCTCTCATGGCATAGAATCATGGCTCCTAAAACACCCTCTTCCCTTCAGCTGGCTTAGGGAGCGTGGCCACCGCTTCCTGGCAGTCTCCAGCTGCCATGATGAACATAGGGGAAAACCATTCAGACTGCTTTAACTTCCACTGGGGGAACAGGCTTGGTGTACTACTGACCCAGGTGACCAAGTGAGCACAAAGGTAGCAGAAAACCACCTTTGCAACCCCTCCTCCGACAATGCACTGGGTGCTCTTCAGCTGCCTGGGCCCTAGATTTCTTTTGTTTTTGTTTTTTTTGCAAATGGGGCAGCAGAAAAGATATTCCAATTTTTGCACATTTTGCAGAATAAGCTGATCTCAGCACTAGGGAGTATTCCTGTAAGTTACATGTATACATCCCTGTGCCCTGATATGAAACTGTTCTCTATATCTTCGTACTCTAGGGGGGGACAGGGCTTGCAGGAAGAGATTTAATAAGATTTCTAATAGCTAAGTTTGCTAGCCCACAGACATTTCTGGGTGTACTGCAGTGGGAAGGTGAGGAGCGCAGAGCCTCTCTAAAGCATGGGAAGTTACTTTAATTAAAGATAAATTCAAATTTTAATTATGTAGACATTTTTGGGCCAGCAGATCAAGCCCTTTTCCATGTCAAATACAACTGAAACCTTGTAAAACCAAACCACTGGATCTTATTAATCCTTGGCAGTCAGTACAGCTTTGCTTTGTGGTTTTCTGGATATGGAGTGTTTGGCCACCCTTACTGTCTGAAAATGTGTATTTGTATTGTGCTCACAAGATAGATGTAAGTGCAGATTGTATTTGCATAGGCCCCTGTGAAATGGCCCTTTCAAGGTACATCTTCACAGTGACTGGCAGCCCATTGCAGCGAATCTCAGAGCCTGGGTTGACAGACTCAGGTTTGCGGGACACCACTGAAAATAGCTGTGTAGACATTTGGGCTCGGGCTCTGAAGCCTAGGGAACAGGGTGGGCTTCAGAGCCCGAACTCCAGCCTGCACCCCAATTACCACACAGCTGTCTCTAGCACCATAGCTCAAGCCCAGGTCAGTCAACCCAGGCTCTGAGACTTGCTGTCCTGGGCTGTGTATAGGTACCCATTGAGTCTGTTGTATTTCTTCCTATGGCACTGAAACAGCTAAGAAATAGGAATTGCTAATCTTTTATGCTGCTCAGTTCTATGGTATTACTGTGATCTGTGTTGCTTAACAATTAGAAATTAATTTGGGGGTTTATTAAATTTTTGTCAGGATGGAATGTAATGAAGTTAGTGTTCTTGAAATGGAGATCATCAGGCAATGTGCAAGTTTCCCCACTCAGTTCGTCCCAGGCACCTTTATCCTATCTTGCCATACCTTTGTGACTTGATCTTGCGCCTCTTCTGAGCAAAGGTTACCATTCCTACTGAATGGGTGTGCATGCATGTGTGCAGCTTGGTATGTGATGTGCATAAATACCATTAAGGATGGGCTAGGCTGAGATCATTGAATTCCTTTCACATGGGTCTCCAGAGATGAGACTAATGTATTAATTCACTATGCTGTCCAATGACATTTCTTAAAGCTCTAATTGAAAGCTCAGTCCAAGGTTGGGTTTTTTTGGCGGGGGGAGGGGGGGATTAGTAAATAGGTCAGTGACTCAGTCTAATGATGCTTCAGCATAAATATCAATTGAGTTCTTAAGAACAAATCTAAAGGAAAGTTGCTGGAGTTGCAGTGTACCGTGGGCAAAATGAATTTCCATTACTAATGTTGAGCTGGCCAAGAATGTGTGTGTCCAAATCTCTTGGCCAGTAAAACGACACCAGCTGCTTATATTCTCAAATGAGTGTGGGTTAATGTTTCAGTAACCAATTGCTATTCATTATGCTTTTTATGCTTCCTTTTCTGTGTTCTGTATAGACTCTTATACTGCAGTCATCACCATAGTATCTGAATTCTGAAACCATAAAACCTACAGTGAAACCATGCAGAGCTACTGAAGTACTTAGTATTTAATCATCGGAAAGATCAAATTCCTCAGTATATACTTTGATATCTCTAGAGCATCTTTTATTTTGCTTTATTCAAATAACGTGAGGCTGTGCTTCTTCACAAGGCAGTGATCATATTCTGGTCTTCATAAACTCCAAGGGCAAAAGCAGGAAGCTTATTAGATCAGGATACAATTATTAGTGAGTTAATATTAGGCTTTTATTATATTAAAATTATATAAATATCTGTAAGAATAATAATTTGAAACAGCATAGAAACTGTTAATCTGTTAAATGAAGTATATTGGTTAATCTGTAATATTATAACAACTTAATATTTGCAGTAATAAAGGTTAACTAATTTGGGCCAGATTCTGAATAAGAACTCTCCCAATATAATTTTAAATGTATAATGAAAAAAAATTATTTAGAGTTTTTGTGAAATGACCACTTCCAACCCCACAAGAGATGTAAAGTGTGTGGCAGAGGGACAGAATATTAAGACCGAAGTAGTTAAAATATTTTTTTAAGAAAAAGTGACATTTTATTGGTGTTTACATATGATTTTAACTTTTTTGTGGTCTTTTCTTTCCTTTTCTCATGTAAAGTTTAGCAATTATGTATATCGTGTGTTCTGATTGGCTGAGGACCATCTTTAGCCAATCAGAGTTCAGGGATTTTCACAAAACTGTGGTAAAAAAAATATATATTTCCTATTTTCTTTATGTAATAACAAGCACATTCTCTTTGCAGGGTTATCTGATTAGCTGCGTATGGAACTGTTACCGGTACATTAATGGCAGAAACAACTCTGATGTGCTGGTGTACATTGCTACCAATGACACTGCGGTAAGCATGTCTCTTAACATTGTGTTTTATTTTACCATTCCTCAGTGTTATTGACAGCTTCTTAACCTTTAACCCAAAATTCTCTTTGTGCACTAAACACTTACTATCGACATCCTTGTATCCAAGTTCCAACTCATGGTGAAGCAGATCAGTCTGTTGAGGAGAATGTTTGTTACATAGCTCCTAGTGGTGTGTGTGTGTGTGTGTGTGTGTGTGTGTGTGTGTGTAGTATCTGCACCACTGCAAAATGCTACAGTTGTGATTTGGTGCTCAGCAACTGAGAATTAGGTATGATATTTGTATGACTTGGCTGTTGTTTTTGTATTATAAGAACACTGAGTAAAATGAAGACTATATTGAAATAAATTAGTAGACAAGTCTTGATCATAAAGGACAGGAAGTTGTCAGTTCTTTCTGCAATAATTTAGTGTTGCTGTTATAAGATATGAAGAATCTGTGTGCTGTTGGCTCATTGTAAACACAACTGAATGAATCAAAAAAATGGGTAACTTGACACTGCTGATTCCGCATAGTATGACATTTTTGTGGAGATACTGCACACATGGAACCAAATTCTGCTTTGTTACATCCAAGCTATCCCACTGAGGTCAATAGGTCAAATTCATCTCTGATGTAACTCCACGGACTTTTAAGTGAAGTGGAATTGCAATTTAATGCTTTAAATTACACCAGGATGAATTTGGCCTGTTGGGCTTGCATGAGTAGAAGGGAGGGCAGATCCAGCTAATGAAATTTCAGTATTGCCAACCTCAGATATTCAAAGATCATGATACAGGCTTCCAAAATTAAGTGGTTTAAATATCACGAGACTTAAAAATAAAAAATAAAAGTTGGGGTTGAGAGGTTGCCCTTTGGTTTCAGAACCTTTAGGATGAACTTGAGTTACATTTTTCAAGCTTTCCTGTGCAGCCATGAGGACTTGAACGTTACTATTTATCTTAAATGTAAGCTGAGATTCTCACGTAATTCATTGCCTTCAAGAGGTAGGACTTAAAAAAAAAAAAAATCCACAATATTGCAAGACCCAGATAAAATAATGAGTTGACAACACTGAATTTTGAACATAGAGTTATGGGTTTATTGAAAGCTAAATGAAAGAGGGAGGAATGCATTTGGAACCTACATTGAGTAAAACCAGAAGTTCTGCATGGGAAAAAAATTGATAGCTGTTGTGAAGTCCTTAGGTAGTTGTAAGGACTTAAAATGCTGCAAAATATATAATTCACAACATTGAAAGGCTTGGTTGCAAGATTCTGCAAACTGAATTAACATTGAAACTCTAGTCACACAGGCTTTATATACCTTACATTGAAACCATCTGCTTCATCAATGGCCCCTGGGAAGCAGAGAATTTCAGTTTCGAGTGCTACCTTTTTCTATTGAAATGATTTATCGATAACTTCTCAAGGGAAAAGGACAAGAAAACAGCATGTTCTGAATCTGCCGTGAAAGCAGGATAAAAATGTAAATCGTGTCAGCAAATGAAGTTGTAATTTAATGTACATTTCATACAGTACATCAGTAGGGTTAAAATCTTAGGTACTTCAGTAATGGGGTTGATTAGAGGCAGGGAAAGAACTACCTTCCCTCCTGTCTGGAAGAAAACCTGTTTCTTCCTGTGTTTGGTTACTGATATTATGCTTTTAAGAATGTAAGTGTCCATAATTCTTCATGTAGTGTTAATATATACATATCACTGTGGTATTAGTGACAAGTGTGTCACCGGCTTTCATTTGATACCTTACAAGACACTTTTGGATAAACACTATGACAGCAATGTGTTAGGTGTAGTGAGTTTGTCAGGCTTGCTGACACAGGGTTGTAAACCACCAATGGGCCTCTGTGTCACAGCTTCCTGCACAGCTGCAGGGCCAGGGACACTGGATCCCTGCAGGTGCAAGGTGTGGGGAAGGCTGTGGCCCTGGCAGGGCAGGGTAGAGACTCCTGGCCAGGGCTATGAGGAAGAGATAGAGCCCTGGCCCCGGGGGGAGGCACCCTGCTGCTGAATGGCTCCTACTTGAGGACCAAACATTCAGAAGCAGGGTAACCTCCCCTCTAGTGCAGGGCTTGTTCTCGTCCTTGCAGCCCTGTGGGAGTCTCTGGTTTGCCAGGCCAGGGCTGCAGCGTCCCCTACTCCTGGTATCCAGTTTTCGAACTACATATTAAGTCACCTACATTGTCTCTTGTATCCTGGGACCAATATGGCTACAACAATACTGCAAACAACAATGTTAATTTTATATCTTCCTAGTTTTTTAATCAAAATGTCTTGTGGTATCATGTGAAAAGCCTTACAGAAGTCTAAGTGTATTACATCAACACTGCTACTTGTCTCAAACTTGTAATCTCATCAAAAAAAGATATCCGGTTAGTTTGACAGAACCTATTTTCCATGAACCCAGGTTGATTGGCATTAATTATATTACCCTATTTTAATTCTTTATTAATCGAGTCCTGTATCAGCAGTGCCATTAGCTTGCCCAGGATCAATGTCAGACTGACAGACCTATAATTACCTGCCTCATCCCATTTAACCTTATTTAAATACTGGCACAACATTAGCTTTCTTCCAGGCTTCTGGAACGTCCCCAGTGTTAAAATATCCCTTAGTGTAGAAGAATAAATAATCAAAAAGGAGAGAAAACATTGTGCTTGAACTACAGTTGTCATGATTGCTTATTATTATGCTTACCATTTTAAAAAAGAGGTTTATATTTTATAGAGAGTAAGAAAGATTGACAAAGGAGTATAGTTCTGACAAGTTCAAATATTGGCAAAACTGGGTTCTTAGATGTCTCATTGATAGAAATGGGTAAATTACCCATATATTTATCCTGATCATTATCTGCCCTCTAAAACTTGGACCAAAGATTCCAGAAAACATTGTGCCTTCTCTGAATTCTGGAAAATCTATCTGAGACTTGCAGATTAATGGCATATATTTCCATTTAATGACAATGTTCTTGAGTACTTCCTGGGGAAGACAGTTATTCCATCCATATCCAGGTGAGATGCCAAGATGTGGGAGACAATAGGGATCCACAGACACTCACTGGCTGAAGTGCCTATAAACCCTGTTCAGACCAACTCTGGTCATAAGTCCCTTTTAAAATACATTCTGACTGGGCTTGAATTCAGAAGAAAGGCAATGATTGGATGTGGGGTCACCAAAACCTGAATATGACCCCCAAATGTACAAAGCAAATTATTCATTGATTTTTGGCATACATTGGCTTAGCACTGGCAAGGTGCATATGCACAGTTAAATATCATATACAAAGCAGATTAGCAAAGTGACAATTCCTCAAGCTCTGTTTTCAGTACAGTTACATTTGTCTAATTTTCCTCACTTAATAAAAAATGTTTTAAATCCATACCTTTACAAGCTTTGCCAGCTGGTACAAATGAACTTCCTTTTCATCATGCACAATGAATGGGATGTGCCAGATGCACACATTAGGCCATATTGTGTTTCCATATCTTCAGTCTTGGGCTTCTTTTCCCCTTCTAGCTCCTTTGAGCACATTGTAGACAAAAGAGCAGTATTCTACATCAGGTAGGAAATTCAAGGCAGTGTAATGGAAACAAATTTTGCAGGCTGGATTAATCCATCTCCTCTGCCAACCTGGACAATGTCTCAAGTTAGACATTGTGCTCTGAACAACACTAAGGTCCCAATTATGGTCTTGAACACTTAGAGCATCTCATTTTGTTTGTTAACTCTTAAATCTCACTGTAGCTAATGAGATGGAAGCTTCATCCACAGTCCTGCTGTCATTGAGAATAAACTGTGAAGTAGTGAATCTCCCTTCTAAATGGGATTTAGATCCTTACACATTTTATCGAGAAACTCCAGTGGGGCCATAGCTAACCATGACTTTTATATAAGTACAATGGGGTTTCGAAAAGAGTAAGTTATTTTTAGAAGAACTGGTGCATGAATTTATAGATACTATATCACATGCATACAATGTTGTTTGTTAATCAGACAATTACTCTTTTATGGGCCATATTGTCCCCTACATCATTCCACAAGAATTGGAATTTGTCCTGTGAACTGGACTGGGGTTTGGTCCCTGGAAACCACAAATTCTGTTTGTCCCCTTCCCTGGCCCCTCCCCCCAAAGCCAGGGCCACCTGTGGAGAGGTCCCCTGTGTCTCTGCTGCTTCTCAGCCCTCTGCAGCAGTGCCCCATTTCCCCCCTTCATATTGGAACCAAAGTCCCACAGGGATTTAGACAATAGAAAGACTGATGAAACCACAGAAGAGAACTGGCAGATTTTTTGCCCTATCCACCTCAATAGAATAAAAGTTGGGGTTGAGAGGTTGCCCTTTGGTTTCAGAACCTTTAGGATGAACTTGAGTTACATTTTTCAAGCTTTCCTGTGCAGCCATGAGGACTTGAACGTTACTATTTATCTTAAATGTAAGCTGAGATTCTCACGTAATTCATTGCCTTCAAGAGGTAGGACTTAAAAAAAAAATCCACAATATTGCAAGACCCAGGACTATTTTCTGTCTCTGTACATTTCTTTACCTCTGAAAAATCCTATGAAATTCGGTATTCCAAAGGGATTTTTATTCAGTATTCGTAATATCATTTATTCACTCAAGAGGCTCATCTCAGTATCAAAAGTATCGCCACATTTTCAACATCATCACCTGCAAAGAGGGGACTAAACCACAAAATTTGAGTCTGGATTTTAAACACTCAAGGGTTCAGGGGTGATTTCATCTGGGACTTTGCTTTGTCCTTTTATAGAAATGCAGACCATTTGTGAAATTTGGATCTAGGCTATGTCTACACTAGCAATTTTGTCAGTCAGGGGTGTGAAAAAACACACCCTTGACCAACATAAATGTCACCGACAAAAGAGCTGGTGTAGACAGTGTTATGCTTCCCCCAGGAAAAGTGCAGACCGGCACCAGTTCCAGTGCACGGGCTGGCATGGATACCTCTGATTCCCTCCCCTGTACCAAGTGTGACGGGCAGAACCCCTGTAGTGTTGTCTCTGGTTCCAGCCTCCAGGCGTCGGTTGAGTCCAGTACCAACAAGGGAGATGCCAGTACAGACTCTGTCCATGTTGTCAGCGTATCAGGCAGCTGCAGGCCTCCTACCTACCTTTCAAACTCCACCTCACCGTTGGGCCAGGACTTTCCCAGGCCTATGTCTCTTCTAGCCCCTCAAATGGAGTGAGCCACTGAACCCTCATTTCTGTTGGCACCACATACAGCCACTCCCCTTCCCGTGGTGCGGATGGAGCCAGTACTGGAATCGGTATGGACCCCAGCTCCGAGACCCTCTTCAGCCCTGCTGCATTCAATGCCACAGATGCTCCTATGGCAGCTTTTGCCACTCTCAATGTTGACACACTCGGGTGCTCCAGGACCGCTGTTTGTGCTGGGACTGACACTGCCTATGCCACTGGCATGCTTGGTACTGACAGAACCACCTTCATCAGGGGCTCTGATTCCTGCCTCGTTCTGGGTGAGGTGTTGCTCCGCCCATATTCTTAGGACCCCAGGGTGGTTCTGAGTCCGAGTTAAAGTCCTCATCTTCTTGCTCTGCATCCTGACAAGCTCCAAGGGCCGCCAATGGATCAATATGATTCCCAGGGTTGGCGTGTGACCCATGGCTGGGATGGAAGTCCCTGGCCTGGCCCCTACTGGCCACCAATGCTCTACCCATATCAGTGGCCTCCTTGAACTCAGTGGGAAACTCCTCACTCAGAGATCCCACTTCTCATCTCACTGAAAGCCAAAGTCACCTGCCAGCTCGACGGTATTGACTGCAGATCAGATGCAGGACCAGTCATCGGCAGTCTTTCTCCCTGCGGAGCCCTCCTTCCAGGGAACAAAGAGTCCTGTGGCACCTTATAGACTAACAGAAGTATTGGAACAGAGTATTATGCTCCAATACTTCGGTTAGTCTATAAGGTGCCACGGGACTCTGTCACTTTTTACAGATCCAGACTAACATGGCTACCCCTCTGATACTTTACTCCTTCCAGGGTAGGACTTCCCAGGAATGAGGGCCAGATGTGGCTCAGCCGAGGCCTTCATCCTCAGTGCCAGACGATGCTGTGCGGCTGGGTTCATCCTCCCCTTCTACTCTGGAGGACTTTAAGGCGAAACATTACCTTTTACACCTCGTAGCTGCATCCCTGGGTGTCCAGGCAGAGTTTCTCCAAGAGAGAACACACAAACTGATGGACATTTTACATCCTGCCATCCCTGGGAGAGTGGCCCTCCTGATCAATGATGCCCTCCTATGAGTGCATGGCACCAGGGGGCGCCAGGGCCGAGCTGACTGATACCACTGGGGGAAAATTTCCGACAATGTGCACAGAGCATGGACACACCTACATTGGAATGGACATGTGCAACACATCTCGAAGAACAACCGTTACAGAAAGTTAAGTAACAGTCTTTTTGCAGGGCAGCCACATGGTTGTCTATACGTATGTTTATGGACCATTATGTTGTTACTGCATCTTCCAGAGCAGACGCAGACCTCAGAAGGGCAGTCCTGCGATCCCTATTCCAGGGGACTTAGAGCGCCGCCTCCAGATTGGGGTATTGCTCATGAGTCACATAAGTGGAATACACATCTGCATCTCCTCAAAGAAGAACAAACAGTTACAATCAGTAACACTGATTCAAGATGTAATGCAGACATGTATTCCACGATCTGCCCTCGGTCTCCTCTGTATCAGAGTCTCCTCTCATGGGCTTTTGGTGCAAAGGAACTGAGGGGGGTCAGGGTGCCACCGTCTCATAGCCTGGGGAGGGGCCACAGCCATGAGGTGTGAGCACCACCCCTCTACAGGTACTGCTAGGTAAAAGTCTCCAGCTCCAGCACACTGGGAGCGCACACACCTAAGCGGGATACACGGCTGCATCATGTCTCAAAGAACCACAGTTACAGTAAGTTGCCGTTTCTTTTGGTGTGATCCAGGTTTGTTTGAGGTATATAGCAATTTAAGTTTCTTAATTTTTTAAAATAGCAATTATGTGTCACGAAAGGAGCTGGATTGACAGTTTTGGAAAGTAGTCATATGTTTATACAAAAATCTGTTAATGTTAGAGCATTTAGAAAGCACCTGCCATCCAGAAAATCCCAAATATTCTGCAGATTTTACAAACTCATTACAAAGGGAATGACCCAGTCCTGCTTCTACTGCAGTCTGTGGTAGTTTTGTCATTAAATTCAGTTGGAGCAGATCTTACTTTACTTGTCACTGAAATGCAGCCATTCCTGGGGATGGAAGATCCAAACCTTAAACTCTACATAGTTTAGGACAGAAAGTGGAGAATGCCTTCTTAACACTCACTCTGGCTACCTTCTGTATTTCCATTTGAAGACTGCAGTTGCTCATTTAGAATTTGTTCACCACACCAGAACTAACATAGAAAGCACTATGGGTCTGATCCAAAGACCACTGAATTCAATAGAAAGTCCTATTGACTTCACTGAGCTTTGGATCAGGCCTTATGAGATCTTTAATGACCAGTACAGCATTCAAGGTTTTGGCTTTGTTATACCCTACAGAAGGCCTCCAGTTGCACACTTCTCCTTAACATCATTAAGGAGCATTAGTTTAGAACAGACTCAGAGAAGACGGTGTCCAGTATTGAATCATCAACAGCAACATTTTCCTTTGGTCATAATTTTGATGGGAGACTAATGTCGTTCCTACCCTTGCTTACTTTATGATATCAAGTGTGGTCAGAGACCTAGGTATGGGGTTATAGGATTTCAGGTGCACCATGTCCCAAGTTTTTTTCCCTACACTGTAAAGCCAAAAGGACTTAAACCTGACCTGGATAGAGCATGTGGGGGAAGGCAGTTTAGTCTTTATGCCCATTTTAGCCGTGGCAACTCTGCTGAGCCTACCAACCAGGATGCACATTGTCAGTGGTTTTGTTGTACGGACACTGGCACACTAGGAGTCAAACTGAAATTTTCACTCATTTTTCTAAGACCATAGAACTGCTGCTATCATTGGGTAACAAACAAGCCCTGTCAGGAAAAAATGATTTAAAGGATCGCTGCCACTTTACAAATATTATATTTTTCTTTTCCTATGTTGTGACACTTTAGATTACTGAAATCAAAGGATTTGAAAGATGTAATTTACTTGTCACTACTGTATGACAATCGTCTACTTTTTGTATTTATCTCATTTATTCCTTTCATATGCATCACAAGTCAATATTTAGATTGTTCAGTCATCTTATTGCTGCATCATCAAGGGTAGTATTGCAGTCCACCCTCTAGTCTTCTGATTGTGCACTCCTCCACCATGTCTACTGCCTTCTCGTGGTGTCCCTGAGAGTAGCATAAAGTGAAACGAAAGTAGATAAAATGCAGAATACACTCTTACATTCTTGTTTAATGGGAACAGATAGAATCACTTTCAGGTTTTCATGTACTGGGATAATTTGACAATCTTTGGGTTCCAAAAAGTGCAGGAGATTGTCTGTCTGTTTTTTAAAAAAACATTTCTATTGTAGATTTCCCATGAATAGTTTCTATCTTTTGATCCAAATTTGACTTTATGGTAAAATGTAAATAGGATGACTCCAGTTACAAATGAAAATGACCCTAAAAGTCTCATTCCTAGGCCTTACTGGGTATTTGCCCAGAATTGACATAATTGGCAATCTCTACCAGTGTTCCCTCTAATTTTTCCCATGCATGTGCTGAATGAATTTTGTTATGTGCACCAATATGGAGGTGATGTGTGACACCCAACAAAATTCATGTGGAGTGGGTGGGGCTGAAGGGTTCGGAGTGTGGGAGGGGGCTCAGGGCTGAGGCAGAGGATTGAGGTCTGGGGGGTGTGAGGGCTCTGGGGTGGAGCTGGGGCAGAGGGGCTTAGGGCTGGGGCAGAGGGTTGAGGTGCCGGCGGGTGAGGGCTCTGGGATGGAGCTGGGGATGAGGGGCTCAGGGCTGGGGCAGAGGGTTGAGGTGGTGGGGGGTGCGGGCTCTGGCTGGGGGTGCGGGCTCTAAGTTGGAGCTGGGGATGAGGAGTTTTGGGTGCAGGCTGCCCTGGGGCTATGACAGGGAGAGAGGACTCCCGCAGCAGCTCCTGGGCTGGAGGGGAGAGGCGCCTCTCCCCGCCGCAGCAGCTCTGAGTCTGAGGTTGTGGGATAGGCGGCAGGTCTGGGGTTGGGTTGGGGCCAGGTGAGGGGTGCCTCTCCCCCAGACGTGGCAGGTTTGGGGCTGGGGGAGAGGCATCTCTCCCCACTGTCGCCCTGAGGGCCTGTACGGTGCTTAATAGGCTGCTGTGCAGCTTAGAGGGAACTTAGGTCTCTATCCAAAACTGTACAACTGGGTTCCAGCAGCGGTCAGTCTGGTGAGATCTACAACAAGGAAGAGTGTGATTAACAGGCAAACAAAGCAGCATCTAGAAACAAAACAAACAGTGATCATGGAGGGACTTAGATTACTGGGAATGCTGGGTTTTGAGAGGGAAAAAAAACCTTGCAGAAGCTTGGAAGCAGTGGCAAGAACAACTGAGATTGTGTACAGAACTGACTACGGGGATAAATGTGAGAAAATGAAGGTAAAGCTTTTTTTACTATCTCACTGGGGAAAAAAGGACAAGAAGTGACACTGTTGCCAGGAATAATGCCATGAACACTGGACCAGCTGATAAACGTGTTTGATGAATACTGTGACCCCTGACAGAACGCTCCTTTTTAAAGCGTGCACTCCCTCAGTACCAGGTGGTCATTCAGCACTGAGAGCAAAGAAATGGAGTGGGACCCTGGCCAAGGTGTGATTCACCTCGGGTTGCACTAGCACTCTCTGTTGCTCCACTCCTTTGCATGCAGAGTGTCATTGCTCCATTATTGTGGCTGACTTCTGTCCAGCTACACATGGGCGGGGGGAGGGGGAATGGAGAAATAAAATTAGTGCAAGAAACTTTCTTCTATTCAAGCAGCCATAATCTGACCCTAAATAGGGCAGTGTCCTTGTAATATGTATGCTTATGCATGGGCCTGGAACGCTGAATGAATTGTGTTTACGGCATGGAACTTCATGGCTGTTGTGACAGAAATTCATAAATCTTATGCTATTTTCTTAAAACAAATCTCTTGTAGCATGAATAAATGGTGATCTTTGTCAAAAATAAATATGCACCAACATGTGCCTTGGCACGGAGTATTTTGCATCAGGGAGGCCTAATTTTTCATTCCCTTTCGTTATAAATTATTTCTGAGCCATGCTGCTTCCAGTTATTCCATCTGCAATCATTCCCATGTGGTTTCTAATGGAAGTGTGTGCATATAAACATTGGGAGGCTTCCTGGAATTTGTTTGACAGATACCATATCGTGAAACGCTTAACCAAATGGTACTTAAACAATGAGGTTCAGCCAGCCTGTTCAAACAAACTCCTCTCTGAACAGAGCACCGAGGAACATTTCACTTTAACAAATGTAACGTAGCTCTGAAGTGAAGCCTCAGGCCCATAGTGAGTTTACTAGAAGATGAGGTTCCTCTGTTTTGAATAAAGATTAAAGATTTCTCTTAAGCTCCTTAGAAGGAGACTTTCTCTGTCTGTAATGTGTTTTTAACATGCCTGCTCTTGGAGCCCTCCCCTTGCTATAGGCCCAAGGCACTCTCAGATAAAGTGATTCCAATTTTTTTGGGGGGGAGGGGGGGTGCAAAGTGTGCAATATGTTGCGCAACATCTGGTTTATGTCCAGGAAACACTTATGTAGAACAACACAAAGATCTGTTATACCTAGAGCAGCAGTACATTAGCAACTTCGCACAATCAGTCAAACTGCTTAAGTCATTATTCTTATGATTGTTATCTTGGCCCCCTCCAATTCCTCTCTTGTCCAACTTTCAGGCCTTTCCCAGGCTTTGGACTGACCTCGTCCACCCGCACCAGATGGGGGTAGACCCTCCTCCCAGTCAGGGTCTTAGGCCTAGAACCTGACTGGGTGTGACTTCTCCTAAGAGGCCAGAAGATAGTTTACCTCTCCTTGAAATGAGCCCCAGTGAATTAATCCCCAAAAAATTCAAGACCAAAAGGGTGTTAAATAATGAAAGTATATTTAGGAAACTGCAAGGAAGTCAAATTAAGCCAACAATAAATGGCACAAAACATGCCTGCATGCGACCTCACTTAGGTGGGCCCTACAGCCTTTTAAATAAACTAAAAAGTGGTCCCCTCTTTAGATGTCCTGACTTGTATCAGGTCCTTTAGACTTGTTACTGTGCTCGTTTCTGTGTCATTAACATTTCAGCCTCTCTGGTGTAGCATGCTCACCACCCTGTCCAGCTACTCCCTTTTCTGTTCAGTCACTCCTGGTTTATACTTGGAAGTCAAGGAGTGAGTCTGTATTGCCAAATTAGCCATGGAGTTCTATGCACACATTTGTAATCGTCACATGCTGGTTTAGGTCCAATATAGTGAGAAGAGAAATATTCTCCATCACTTTTCCCAATTTTACCTCATACAGCACATTTTAATGGATGCTCTCCTCTCCAAAATATCCTTATTTTCCCCATTCGTTCTCTATAAGTGAAAAGCTCCCTTTTCCCAAAAAGCTGGTAACATTCACATCCCTTCTTTGTATATAGTATAAAGTTTGTTTGCATGTTTGGGTCGCTCCACAGAAGGACGAGTGTCCTGAAGTTTGCAGTTGTTTCCTGAAGTATCAAGCAATAGATAGAGCCTTAAAAGTTCCTACATTTTCCAGTCGGTTCCTATTTCTCAGTAACTCCAGTCTGTATCATAGATGTTATCAAGTCTTTCAGAGTTATTTATTAAAAGATGAGGGTGTTCAGTGCTAAAAACACAGCCCTCTCTCAAGACTCTTACAATTTATAGCTTAAATTTTCAAAAGTGACTAATGATTTTGGGTGTCTCCGGTTTTGGCTGCCTAACTTGAATCATGTTGGAGGGCCCTACTCTCTTGAAAGACCTTTAAAGGACTGGGTTTAAAATTACACTTTTTTTGAACGTTTAGACCTACATAATACCACTATGGTAATTAAATAGCCAAGTTCTGTTAATTTTGTAGAGGAAACTAAGTTTATGATACACTAGTATACTTATTTCATTTCATGTAAGATTTATTTATGTATCAGTGTTACACATAGTGCCTAAGGCAACAGCTGCAAATTTTTTTAATTGAATTTCAAAAAAA